>NC_138145.1:44387787-44555287 GCF_964199315.1 Orbicella franksi
TTAGAAATGGCAAGACATCGATAAAAATCAGTTCAAGTTTCCTTTAATCGTTTCAGTAACACTCAGTAATAACCGATATGCTCTTATGTCATTTTATGTATCTCTCGAGCTTAATAACACCGCGCGAGTCGGATCAATCAACTTTAGGGTGAGAGCATTTGACATGTGAGGGCAGTTCAATACTTGTTTTGACCGGATTGTTACAAACAGTGCCGTAGGCGCAATGGCCTGAAAATAAATCTGTTGCATGTACTGTAAACTAGTTCGTATTTTCTTACAAAGCCAGTTACCCTTCCATTTTTTTCTGAATAATTTCAAGGAAAGCTTCTCTCGTTTCCCTGCCGGCCTCTAGGCCATGCTCTAAAACAATGTGTTTACTAATTGCATTGCCACAATATAGGCAGGGCAGTATTTAGAGCTGCTAGGAACTCAAACATCTTTTTCTTCTGTATAAATGAATTGTAAAGAAGCTTTTGTCTTCCTTTAAAGGCATATATTTGTTGATGTTAGTATTTATGAAATCAATAAATTGGCCAAATTTTTAGCGAGGGTGCTTGTTACTAAGGTCCCCGCCGCATGCAACCTTTTTCGTATAAGTTGCAAATCTAATGTTATTTTACATTGGGTAAAACCAGTGAAGTATTTTCTGTCAGAATAAGTTCAAGTCATTTGATTTTTTTGTGATTTATTTATTAAAGGAGTGGGAAAATCTGAGAAGTTTCATCTACACTGCGGCTCACTGCAAAAGCGCGCGTGAAATACATTTGATTGAAGTAGATTTGCAACCACGTTTACTAAACTAATTCCTTTGCAATTTTAAACTTTGGAAGCACTTCAATCTTTTTACAATCTTTCGAATTATAAGTTTCTGTCGGCCAAACTAGGTACGCCGGGAAATACAGCGAATAGTACTTTTGGGCGGCCGAGCGAAGCACTTCCTCGCACATACACCCTTAGCCAAATCACGAAAGCTTTTGAATTTCCTAATGCCAACACTACACGGGGCGAGAAAATAAAAACGAAAAATTTTAGGAACTCGCAGGATGCAAAATAGAATCAGAAACATGGATATACTAACGCAAATTGGCCAGGGCGCAGAATGGCACTTGAACTTAACCAAGAATATATTTAAAAAGGTTTGTGTTCTAAGTTCACCATACAGTAACATTATCACAAGCATGTTGTGACTCACCTACAAATACTGGACACTTCTGAAAACAAGCTTGATTGATCCTGAGCGCTTCATTTGGCTCGTAATTCAATGAATGGCTCCGCCATTACAGATGTTCAAATGAGCGCTGGCACAGATTAAAAACACGGACTAGGCATAAATTATGCAAAAACCGAAGGGTTTGATGGGAAGATAAACAATAGACTACCTGCTTGGTACCAGCTCGGGGCTTGAATACAAAAGCAAGATCGTTCTCCGGCGTTTGACACGAGAGTGCGCTCTGATCAGTTGGAACTAAAGTGCACCGCCTACTTCAACTCAGAGTTTTTACTTAGAGAAAGCTCACTAGTGCAGGGCTTCTCTCAAGACACTCATCATGTTTAATTACCGATCGTCGAAAATCATCCGATAGCAACAAATAGACCTAGGAATTGCTGACAAGAATGTGAATATGACTGCTTTCATGGTTAATCCGACCGATTTGCTCAATCTATGAACTGCCCACTTTCGCTCATATATCAGTGAAATATTTAATATATATATAGCAAAAATGCTGATATGGTTTCATGTTTTGTGTGCTCTCAATATTGTATGAGGCTACCTCCAAACATTTTTTTCATAAATTGAATTAACATACTTCTTATGAAACAATAAACAGAGAGAAAAACGTTTCTGTGTTGCTCTAAACAGATTTATTTGAACTCTAATGAGTGGATGTTTAGCAGAAGGGTGAAAGCTGTGGAACTCTTACAAAGCTTACAGATAAAGTCTCCATGGCTGTTTCGAGTTCTTATACGAAACTTTCTTAAGTGTCCATAATAAAGCAAGAAGTCTGGCGTATTTTCCTATATTTTCATTGGCTGACATTTGTTTTATCGTTTTGGGCGTTTCCTTGACGTCACCGAAACAAAATCACAGCTAAGGACTTGGACAGATTTATATAAAGATAACACAAGAAGCCTAAATAAAGTTTCCCCTGAGCTTTCCTGTCCAATTGTACTTTTTGAAAAAAATAGTCCACGTGCTCAAATTGCATTTTTTTCTAAATATCACCTTTTTACGTCAGCTTTTGCTGATTTTAATCAGCGCCGAAAAAATTCGAAAAAGGGTGTGTACCAATGTGTACCAATGTATTCGTTGTGCCTCTTTCCTGACGCTCACATTTTTAATGATTATAATTACGGTCACCCAACTAGTTTACCTTTTTAGTCATTTTGGGTGTCCCACCACTGTATATACTGTACTGTTTATTTATTCATTTATAATTAAAATCTTGTAAATTCTTTTAGTTGTTTACAGTAGTAGAAATAAACTGTTGTTGTTGTTGTAAGATCTAGGCACAGGCGGCCCAGACGTTGAATACGATTAATACGTGACACTATGCTGTTGGCGATTGCGTTACAATTTTAGCAGTGGCTTACCTTATGTTTGCATTGCGTTATTTTGATGTCTCTGGGTTCCTAGAGGTGGTTTAGAGCCATTTAGGCGAGTTTTACTTTCTGGCGGTTTGCTTCCCCTAAAGAGAAACTTTAGGGGAAGAGAAACTTTCTCTTTTGGGGGAAGCAAGCCCCCAGAAAGTAAAACTCGCCTAAATGGCTCTAAACCACCTCCAGGAACCCAGAGCCATCAAAATAACGCAATTTTCGAAGCATTCTCATACACTGTCTTATAAACGGCTAAAACTGTAACGCAATCGCCAACAGCATAATGTCACGTATTATTGGGCCGCCTGTGATGTGGGCACGAATCCTATCTCTGCGCATTCCTGGGCACTAGGAATCAACAAACATGGCGGCGATGCTGACAGCAAGAGCGCTCAAAAACGCTGAAAGGATTTCTCCGATCGCATGGCTCAAGCATTGAAAAAGATAAAAACTATATCAAGGAAGTTTAAAAGAAGTATTCTTTTTGCCCCTTCCGACTGCTGAAAACTCGAGGCGTTTGTAGAATTGGCAAGATGTCACTTGTTGCATACGGTAGCAGTGACGAGGAAAGTGATGAAGACGTCCAAAATCATCAAGATGATATCAAAAAGCCTCTGTTGACTACAGAAGGAAAAGTTCCAGTTGAAGCCAAGGGTTTGATTTTGCCATCGCCGAAGCAAACGAGTAAATTGTCGAGTTCATCTGATCGAAAAAGCGCTTTGTCCTCAATTCTTCCAAAACCCAAAAATGTGAGCAACATCGAGAAAGAAGATAGGAGTGGACAAACCATCCCTGGTAATAAAACGCCCCCTGATGGCTTAGAAACAATGCTGGAGGATGAAGAAATTCTGGAAATAGAAGAAGAGTACGAGCCTATTGCGAAGAGAGCAAAGAAGGGTACAAAGAGTGAAGCTGATAATAAACCCAAGTCTGTGGGCAGCTTATTTTCACTTCTACCAACCCCTTGGCAAGCTGAAAACACTTGGCAGAAAAATTTGGAAAGTAAAGTATCCACAGCAGGGGACAGAAAATCAAAGCAGCCAATCAAAATAGCCATCCCTACTGCCCCTAAGGTAATGATACATTTACATGATTGTATAATTACTGCCTATTGTGAGTTATTTTGGCAATGAGTGTATCTGATTTCTCCAGAGAAAAAAATGATAAAAGCCAATGAGGTGGGTCATGTGTATCAGAGTGATGAAAGAGACACTGTCTTGATTCTTTAATTACCTTGGGGGTAAAAAGGTGAAGGTTATTGCTTGTTACTGCTTGTTATTGCTGTGCGAGCACTCATCGGCAGCCTGCATAGCAGGGTTGGCACAGTTAGACTGCTTGTCCTCCATCTATCTGCTTGGGTTAGAATACTGGACCCAGTATCATACAGAAACTGGATTAGGTTTGTTGGTTCTCATCCTTACTTTCCCTTGCTTTTCCTCCCTCCAATAACATGAACACTCCAAATTTTAATTCATTCTTGATGCACAAACACATCCTTTAGTAACAAGCTCATGCAAATTACGCCATGTTTTGCAGTTAAATAATTACTTTTACAAGTTTTTTTGCCTTAAATGTACTTCTTATGGTTTCTCCAGTTTCAAAGATGACTCTTTTGTCTCTATGCTTAACAATTAATTTACTAAGTTTATACCACAAAGCAACTACTGTATATAATACAGGTGAACCTCCTGTAAGCTACCACCCAAAATGTCAAGCCCAGGTGGGAGAGAGGGTCACTTACAAGAGCTCAGACCTTATTGGGTCAGAATTTTGCATCATTAGCACCTCGTCACTGCAGACATTTACCCCATGTTTTTAATGTTTTATTCACTTGTACATAAAGTTAATTTGGAGTAAAAATCTGGTATTTGCCATTGAGAAATTTCCATCTTTTGTACTAGTTAGGAATGCAATAATGTTACAACACTTTATTATCCAATTTCTGCTCTATTATCTGTCAAGTGGTTGCTTTCGGGAGGTTAAAAACAAAAGAACAGTTCAAATTTTTAGCTCAAAAAGTGGTAAGTGTCACTTACAGTTCCAAATACAGTGATTTGACTTGGAAACTTTTGGTATTTTGGAAACAACAACCACAACGACAACTTTTTTGATACTCATACCTAGAATTAAAGTTTACCAAACTAAGTTTTAAAATAAGGAAAACTGGTCGCTGAGGAGAGGTGGTGGTAACCAAAGGTTCACTTCTACTTCCCTGGGAAGGAACTGTTCCCAGAGTTCTGTCAGGTTGCCATCATTTCTTTGGTACCAAGTTATAAAAGTGCTCCTGGGTGGAGAGAGGCACTGTGCTAGTTACATGTACATGTAAGTGTCTCTTCCAAGACCTTGATCAAGGCACATATCTTAGCCCCTCCAGCCTGAATCCCAAGTACTGACCCTGTGACCATTATGTCGATCATATATGATTTCTTGGAATTTCTGATATTTCAAAGTACTTATGCAAGGCTCAGATTGACATGAACTTTCTATTTCTCTCAAGTGCTCACTTATGTTTGCAATAGGTGATGTAAACAGACATTGCAAGCCATTTATAAGTGTCTCAACTTTTGTGTACATATATATACAGGTAGTGAACAGATATATCACTATTAGTGTGTGTACCACAAGGACCATAAAGACTGATAAGAGCATTGCTATAGAAATCGTCTCTCTGTTTTCTTGTGGTTTTTTTCAGACTGATTCTGATGAAGAAGATGATATGCCAGCAGCAAAGACACTTGCACCATCGAAGGTAAGTCTTGTTAGAGTTGAATGAACAGTATTTGAGATCAACATATTACATATTTTTTCACTTTGGGTTTTGATTTGTCTTAGGGAGGATCAGGTCTCAAAGCCCTTCTTCCCAAACCAAAGCACAGCATCACACTGAAATCGGACAACCCAAACAAACCTTCAGTCAAACTGGCAAGCAGGCCATTGATTCCACACACGTTGACAAAAAAGCCAACTACTGTAGAGAAAAAACCTCATAAAACATCAAAACCCAAGCAGGTTGAAGAAGCTACAAGTGATGATGAAGATGAACTTGTCAGCTTTTTTACATTTAATGACAAATCTGAGAGTGCCATTGATGAAAAAGACGATGCTTCCCAAAGTCATATTTCTGAGTCAAACAGAAGTTTCATAGCTCCATTGGTAGAAAGTAAACATCCTTCAGTAGCATCCTCTTCACATGGCGAGATGTCACCAAGTACAAGCACTTCCCATAGTAGTGGCAAGCATGTGACTGTAACACCATCCCCAGAAATAGTTGAGCCTATTACCCAGGCTCGTGTTGGAAGTGGGGAGAATCCAAGCCGACAGGAATTAGAAACTAGGACATACTACTATGAACAACAAAGTGGGCAGAACCAGCAGTATGGAGGATATTCCAATGAAAATTATGTGAGTGCATCAATCTTCCAAAGATCTAGAGATGTAAGCTAAGAGTAACTAGCTTTTTGGTGACCGAGATCATGAAGTGATTTGGTTTCATCGAGTTCAAAATGGCTAATAGCATAATACATGTATCTAAATGTACTAAATGCATTGAGCATGTGCGACCCCAGTTGTAGATTGTGAAGGTGGCATGGAGAAGTGAATAAGGAAATCTTGGATACCCTGTTCAAATCCTTCTCTCAAGCAGTACTTGCATCTGTTCTCCACAGTGCTCATTAATGTTTTGTAAATAGCCAATATCCTATTTGGAATATGCATTTGTTTGCAATTAGCATACCAGCAACGTTTTTAGTCAGAATGTGAAGTGGGTGTTCAAAATTTGCTACTACTATAGTTTGGCCATGGCTAACAATTTATGAAGCAGTGTAAAAAAAATCCTTTAGAAAGTGTGGATGCCAGTGAAAAATATAGCATACATTGACACTTAAGAATTCTTGTTTAGTTTAAGACCTTTTGGACAGCCAACATAATTTTTGCAGGTATTATGGCTACAGTAGGTGTGTATAGAGTGTGTCACACCTACGAGTTTATTGTCTTGTCATGTATCAGAAATGCATCTGTTGAGAACTGTACACACTGAATATATGCTACTACTTCTTAGCATCACCATCTGAATGATTTTATTACAGATGTAAGGTTACAAAAGTGAGAACACTATATTGAAGTCATGTACATTTGCATCTGCCATCTTTTTTGTTTTCTTCAGGCAAGTTATAGCTATGATGCTGGCAGCTCTTTTGTCAATCAACCTTATTACAGCCAAGAGACTGAAACTTACACCTACACCTACCCTACAGGGGCATCAGCAGTGGCACAAGCTCAAGGACAACAGGAGGAAACAGACCTTGATTTAGAGAAGGTGATTACTAGCTCCTGTCAATGGTACTTATGTACACATATTGTATATACAGCATTCTTAACAGTCAAGCATTAAGCAGTCCCAGGCAGGGGACTCTGATAACAAAAGGATGACATGGTGCTCATCGGTCCCTTTGGGGGGTTAAAAAAAGCACTTTTTGTACACGTTAAATTGCTCAGCCTCAAAAGGTCCACAGTGGAAGCTTTCGTGGTACCTTAAAGGGTATTGAGCAGAAAAAATATGACAGGAGATATTTGACAATCAACTAAATATGGTTAGAAGGTATTCAAAACAAGTCATTTCTTTTTATCACTATTAAAATTTACGAAATTGTCAGTTAATGTGTTTTTTTAGGGGGGGTTCTTTTCAAAATTTCGGACTTACACCTCCGTCTTTTTGACATGGGAGTCCCCCCCCCCTCCGCCCCTCCCCAGATTGCAGGTTGAATGAGCAAATCTGTGGTTTGTCAGTTTAAAACCATGACCATAACAGCCTCTAAACTTAAATATGCTCATGAATTACATGTAGGAACATCCTGTAGAGCTCTACAGTGTAACTGTGTTAATACGATCACCAACAGGCCTTGAAAATTTGGCCGTATTAAAAGAGTGGCCTTATTAATGGGGTAGGGCGAAATTTCATGTCATTATGTACATGTAAAGTATTGTACAGTGCATGGAAGGAAATAATTTTACTGTGGAACAATTAAACTTTTGTACGCCAGTCAGACCAAACTGTAAGGTACATGTATCCTCTTACACGGACGCTCTTTGGGCTGGTCACGCGTTCCTCCCGTACTTGAGGAAGGAAGATTGCGTGACAAGTGCAAGGGACGTCTGCTAATACATAAAGTTGCTTTCTTTTCTTTTACCTCAGTTACATAAACTCCAGGGAAGAAGGAATCGTCGCGAGGAGATTAACATTGTTGATGTTAATGCTGCTGACCAGGTCGGAGACTCAGCGGCGATGTTGGCTAAATATGGAACAGAAGAAATTGCATACGCACCTTCAAGGGTAAAGGAGATTTTGAAATTCGCTTTCCGTCTTATAATATTTTGAAGTCAGAACTCGCCAAAAATTCTTCTGTCGCATCATTGAGCTCATCGTTGATGATTGCTGGTCACATGCTGCATCTCTGCTAAACAGTAGTCCTTTTGGATCCTGCTGGCATGTGGAGTTCAAGCGAGGTCACATGACCACGTTTCCCATAAAATCCTGATAGGCATTTCCGAGTTACCATGTGCCTCTGTTTCAAAACGAGGCCTCGCGCAAAACCTTTCATGTGAAAATGAGTTTGATTTACAAGACAATGAAATGGCCAAGTCCTCGAAAAGTGGTTAATAAATTTGCGTAAAATTGTTATTTCAACTTACATGTTCTTTAGACAATCTACAGTTATGTAATATTAACAAAGTTGGATATACCATTATTTCTTCTCTTACTTGCTTGTCCATGTACAGAAAAAGAAAGACATGCCAACAAGTCAGCAAAGAAGAAAGCATCAGATCACTTATTTGGCTTTTCAGGTAAGTTGCATTTCCACCCAGGAATTAGGTGTATAATGAATACGGCAAATCAGCCTTATAAAAGAAATAAATTATACCGAGTAGAACTGAGTCCAGCCAAAAGATCTGACTTTCTTTTATTTTACACCGCAGGCTAAAGAACGGGAGCTGGAACTTCGTCAACAGTGGTCAGCCAACCGGCAGACTCGCAGACAGACTCAGTCAAAGTATGGGTTTTAAGGAGAAATACGTGCACAATGCGCATGTGTGCAGTGTATAGACAGTGATGCTTGATCTCAGGTAGATGTGCCTGTGTTTTTGGTGACCCGTTAGGCAGATGTAGCCTCTCAGAATGCAAAGTTACATGTACGAATTAAATGTCTCTTTATTTACTCGTGACGTTGTAAATCCGCACATTGGGGTACAAACACCTATTGGGGGTAAAAAAAGAAACTTACTCTAGTTCCCTTAGGGCTGTAATGAAATCTGCAAATTATGTTAAAATTCGTTAACGAGACAGTATGGAATTGTAGGAGTCGCTCTGTAAGATACTCGTTCACGAATTGCAATAAAAAGAACAGACTTAAATGGTACACAGAATGAATTGTCTGCGTGAAAACAACAGTAGAAGTACAACGAAAGGTATGGTCAAACTTCCTGTGTAGCGAACACCTTTTGTTGATAAAAGAAAGTAGGTTCTGAAGAATTTTAAGAACTGCGTTCATTACCCAAACAATCTCAGTACAGATATTGTTGCGTTTAAGGTTGAATGTTTGATTTGGTTTACCTAGTCTGAACACTCGAACAGTAGCTAGGAATCGTGGGACCGAGGCCGTGAGAATATAGGCATCATGTTAAGTGGTGTTCAGTATATACTTTATTTTATACTTTATTTGGACGAAATGTTTATTTACAAATTCGAATCGTTTTGTGATCTCCAAACAGCGTTATCATGAAATTAAACCACCCCTTGCAGAGTACGACCTACTTCGTGATGTAATTTGTGATAATCGGTATTCTCTATTTTCCAATTGCCCATTATGCACTCTGTTTGCCCCCCAAATTTTGCATAAACTATTGTTGTGAAATACTCTTGGGAGGTCTGCATATTCTAAAGAGCATTTCACAACAATAGTTTATGCAAAATTTGGGGGGCAAACAGAGTGCATTATGGGCAATTGGAAAATAGAGAATTGACAAAAATTAATATTTTGCCGACACGGAACAGAGAACTGGGTGCGAACGTAGTCCGCGAAGGTTCATGGGAGTACGTTTGTAAAAAGAGACGGTTGAAAACCTTGTGACGTTTTACGGTCAGCCTTGCCACTAGCACTTTCGCATAAGGTTTATTTTCATTATGTAATTAGCGTTATATATCAACCTTAAAACCCCAAAGGTGGTGCCACTGCATTTGGTCGGAGGAGGACGGTCACGGGCAAGAGGTTTTTGGGGTTTACGTGCCCGGCTTTGGGGCATGTAGGACGTTATTTGATGTGTCCCTTAACCACTTTGCTGTAAGCTTATTGTCACAATTAAAACATATCTTGGGCCTGGCTGACCAACGCGGCCATGCCTCAACCTTTGAGCGTGTTCGATTGTGTAGTGAAGGGAAAATCAGTAGTTTTGCTGAAAACAAACGAGTTATACTGTTCAGCAGATCATTCAAAATTCATATTTTAATGTATGTTTACAATAACGTAAAAATAAATGGCCCTTTGACCTTACTGAGATGCTCTCCTATAATGAAGAAATATGTTATGAAGAGGTGTTTTAACAGTTACACTTGCGCAACTATTTTAATTATAAATGTTTTGGATTAATGGATAAGAAACTATTCACTGAGCATTAAGAAGTGAGGCTTCAATACGGACAAACTGGGGAATATCAGGTCTACTGTTGTCAGGTTGTATGTCAAGTTTCGCACGTTCCTCTCGATTTAAAAGAAACAATAATAGATTGAATCTAAAAAGACCACAGTGCGCCCTTAAAGTTGTAATATCTTCCATGCGAGTGAATGATCAATGTTATCCAGAACATTATTCCATAGTACATTACTTTACCTCCGATGAAACAAGAACTGACTTCACTGCTGTGAATTCTATTAACAGGGTGAAACTCCTACAGGTAACTAATATCCCACCGCACACAGCTTCAATCCCACCTTCCTCAATTCTCCGAGCGTTTCATGCGAAATGAGCTCGTTATACGGCCAATCCTCACTTTCCCCAATTCCCACCCCCACCCCCACCCCCACCCCCCACCCCCCACCCCCTCACACACACACACAGTCGTATTTGTGTTTCACTAATCTCTTCTGTATAAGCTATATCCTTTATCTCCCGGATCTTTAGCAGTACAACTCCGGGATTTCTCCTCGCTAAATCACGGTATTCACATAATTTGAAGTACAAAATATACGAGACAGTCGATAACAAACTTGTTGCATGCTTATCTGGCAAAAGTACGGAAGCCGAACACGAATGAAATGCAAAACTCACGAGCAGAGCACGATTGATTGTCAAGTACTCGTGACTAACGAAAGTATTTTACAATAATTCACGGTTTTCGTTTCACTTGTTTACCCTATCGTATTCTTTTATACACACAATAAACAATTCTAGCCAATGGCAGTGCACGTACTATCCAATCTGTGTCATGAGGCGGCATAGAAGGTGTAAAATCGTTGCTCGTGTTTCCAATTCATTGGCCCTTTTCATAGTCAGACATGCATTAACAGAATTGACCCTTTTCACAGTGAGACATGCATTAACATAATTAACTGAAGAGATATTTTGTAAATTGTTTGCTTGTGACTGCTTAGAACGCAGTCTAAAATTTAACATTTAATAATAATATGTAGTGAATATTTATGATAAAAACATAACATTTCTAGATTCCTTAAAGCACTCAATTCAATGCCACCAATGGGAACAAAACAAGCCGAAATTGAAGAAGTGTTACCCCGGCAAGAGTTGCCACAGGTGACCCAAACTTGCGATGAACTTGTTGAGGTCAACTCCTTTGTTTCTTTGTCTGTTTGCTGGTTACAAGACACAGGCATACCCAAGTTGCGCAGTCTTCACACGGCTTGGAAGGTAACTGGCGATCGTCATTAATTATTTATTTATTATTTCTAACAACAGCCACGGATAGATATTCCCATCAATCCAGGATTATGCTTTCGAGATTTTGTCTCGTATTATACCGTGCCGCGGAACGTACAGCATTTAAAAGTCTAACATGGGGCTCTACACACCCCTAGGCTGCAGTTGCAGCGTTTAGATTTTGCGTTGAGCAAGAAAAGCATGCGTTATCTTTAACAAATTGTTATCAGTTAATAATGCCTCCGGTATTCGGGCCATTGATATTTCCACCATCCTGTGTGGAAAGTAATAAATTGTACACAGTGTTCAGGCTCGAAGTCCTAAGTCGGGACGGGAAGCTGTGTTTGGTATGCTCCACAATGAAGCGCTACAGATCAGCTTTCGCTGACTGGTTCTCAGATTACAGAGCTTGAAAGTCATCCGGGACGTGCTCTGTTGAGAAAGAGAGAGTTTCTCGTTAGTAAACTCTTCTTTCGCTAAACCACGTGATCCGTCAAGGCAATAGACGCCACATGTCAGTGGATCACCGTGAATAACATCAAGGTATTAGTTGCAACATGGGACTTATTGCACTACTCTCGCACAATCAGACTTTTGTCGGGTGTAACATAAAAAGAAATAATGGCTGGAACTATCGCAAATTATGAGTCTCACTTTTTTCTGTTATGAAGCACAAGGGAAGCAACGAGACCAACAAAAAGCGTGTAATCCAAGTGTTAGCACAAGAAACAATATAAGTCTAATAGCAGATCAAGTGAATATTTTCAAAAAGCACTTACCGCTACATCGGTAGGACAACTTATGCCAGATGACTTTACCCTGAGAAAACACGTACATCCCAAGCCTACCGCCTCTCAGGGTCTTGTCAATTATATATCCTGTATCCACCACTATCTCAGCCTCAGAGAAGACTAGCAATCTAAAAAAAAATGCTGATAAATGTAATTTAACAATTGTGAGTTTGTGAGAACAACACGCTAGGGACTTGTTCTGTCAGTTCGAATAAAAGAGTAACAATGAATTTTGAGCGCTTGGCAAAACTTTCAAAGGAATATGAGCGCTGAAAAGTTAAATTTTTTTTACTCTGGAATACTCTTTTCTCAGGTATTGATAATGAGTGCCAATATATCAAGCACTCTCATTGGTTAAACAGTGTGCCTATACAAAGCAGGCAGCTTACGAATCATAACGCCATTTGCTCGTGTTTCCCTTCCTCACTTCCTCTTCCTTTGACTTCCTTTCTTGTCGTCAGTCATTTTTACTGAATGAGGGACATTAGACCAAAAACAGAGATTTATTTTACCTTATTAGTCCAACAGCAGGTCTGTGCATCAACTTAAAGTCGTAATCTGTTTCGTCTTTCCATCCTTGGAGCTTGGTGTCTCGCCAAATTTCTTTAACCTGAATATAATATCAATTAGTTAAAACTACTTTTTCTACGATTCAACGCTTTCAAACTGGCCAAGGAAGGTGAGGATGTAATCACCATTTAGAAAAAATTGTTTATGTACTTCTATTGTGTTCACGAGAAACATAGGCGAGTCCTTAATAGTGATAATAGCAATTTATTTTTGTTTTGTATACCGTGATAAATGCGGTTGCGAGCCCTGGTCTTATACATCTTTTTTCACAGTAGGGTTTGTTTGAGACTCATATCCGAAGAGTGGTGAGAGGGATGAAGTGAGGTTATAGGCAATATTAACAAAAATACGTTTTGTGATGTGTTGTTATCATGCTGCTCAATAAAACATGTATTTTTTCTTTAGGCGGGGTGGGAGACAGGCAACAACATAATAGATTAAAAACGTAATACGCCATTAGTTTTCAAGCCCAATGTCACACAATGGTAAGTTCTGCAAAATGGGTGTCGAATTTTTAGATCGTTAGTAATCAAGATAGTGCTTAGTGGAGTTTGAAGTGTTAGCGAGAGAAAGAATAAGCCAGCCAGTTGCCACTCGCCTGTCCTTTTACGTCACCGGAATGCCACAATGCATTTCTAAGATCAAATCCTGGACCAGTTTCAGAATCGACCAGCTGAAAGAAAGAGAAGCAAAAAACTGGGATAAGCTCCGATGTGCATGATGAGTCCTTTGGCCTGACGCAGACTTTTAGCTGGTTAGAATTACCTTTATTTGTATTCCTCGAACTGCCACAGCTCTGGTCGGTTTCATTTCCCAGTAACCCTGGTCACTCTGTTTCCAAGATATAAGGTAGAACTGTCTGTTGTTTTGGTAACTGAACACGAGTCCTACGAAGTCATCATCGTGTCGTGTTCCCACTCGAAGTGTTCCATTAAAATCCACACCGTTGAACGCAACATCTCCTGCAATATAACAACGTTTTGGTGAACCCCTGGAAAGTTTATGTGAATGGATAAAGAACTAGTAAATTGTAAAGCTATAGTTTTACTTACCAATAGCAATTCCGGGATCGCTGTTTTCTTCTTCTGTGACTTGTGTTCCCTGCAAACGAACAAATACTGAACATTGAATAAATGAACAAAATTCTCATGTCTTGCAACTTCTGAAAGGGTAAGAAATGTTCCAGGCTTCATGTTCTGAAGATTGTTGTGCAATCCTCGACACCGCCTCTACGCCTTTCCGTCCAACCTTTAAAAGACCAAGACGTCCATGCATGGTGAGTGAAAAAAAATTAAACAGGAAACATATTTTTCGCTTTCATTTTGATTTTCATTGTCAGATTAACATTGTTTAATGCTCTTTTTGCTTTTAGAACTATTGTATTTTACTCGCTTGTTTTTCATGTTGTGATTTAGCAACAGATATTGCTAAACAGGACCTAATTGAATAACAGAGTTCACGAGAGAGCGATCAAAGGACAGTCGTATAATTCATCTTCAGGATTAATATGAATTTGATGAGTTAATTTATATTACTGACGGGTGACGAGCTCTATGTGTGATCCGGGGCGAAAAGGTAGGGTCTAGTTTTTGCTCCCAGGCTCCACGCTAGGGTTGCTAAACTTTAAGGCTCTGGGAGATGGAAATCTTGGGGTAATGGGTTCAAGGCCCATACAGGCATCGATATCGTCGATTAAAGAATTACATCTTGTCATTAAGTAATTCTTACCGTTGAGTCAACAGCCCATATAGGGGGCTTGATCTTTGACGAGGATTCAAATGGACTCAAATCGACAGTCTGCAACCTGCTGAAGTCTGTACGGGTCACGTGATGGTTAATCGAACAGGCATCCTCGTAATCTGTGACCTTGTCTCCATCAAAATCGCCATCACAGGGGTCCCCTAAGCCATTACCTGTGGAGAGTAGAGAAGGGCAAGTTGTTTTATGTGCCATCATAGTTAATACAGGGGACTGGTTATGAAGCCCGGCAAACATCAAAGGAGCAAACAAAGATGCCAAGATTTATGTTGGAAGGTCTACGACCGTGCACATTCTTTTGTTTTGCGCTCATACACTATGCATGAATTACGTAACCAACACGTTTCTATTGGTTAGTTCCTCAGTACGGAGTAAACTATTGTGTTTTGTGCACGGTCAAGGCCAAAAAAGAGAACAAAAACATACAACAAGGAACTTTGACGAGTTTCATAACCATTGTCCTCTGTTAACAATGGTGTCATAATTCAAAGATTTAAGCTTTTAATGTCAACAACTTCTCAAGTCTTCAAAACATCATCTTCGTAATTCCTAGCTCTCCTCTGGGCGAATAGAGACATCAAAACATAATACAAAGCATTTATTCTCGAGAACATAAAAATTGTACTAACCGTTCAAATCTCGTTGAGTAGGATTCGGAACTAGTTGGCAGTTGTCTTCCCTATCCAGAACACCGTCATCGTCGTCGTCGTTATCACAAGCATCACCTGCAATGAAACATAGTACCCAGGCAATTAAGACCCTCTTCACTGGTTTAAGTTTATTAAACAGAGTTGTCTCACAGTCTTTCCCCACGAACAGGGAATGACGATGGTTTATATCGGTCGTGTGAACATGCAGCTGCTTACCTTTTTCATCTTTGTCGTTATCAATCTGATCAGGATTTGGAATTCCTCTACAATTATCGATCATGTCATCTACACCGTCATTATCGTCATCTCTATTGGTGTCGCAGTTATCGCCCAGTCCATCTCCGTCCCTATCAGACTAAAACCAAAAGCCGGTGAGTCGGTCAACTTGTGAGTCCTGTTCCCGGAGGGGAGAGGGCGACTCCCACCTGAAAAGGTCGGGGATGTTCGTCGTCTCCATTAGGGGTGTAAGTCAAGTATTCTGGTCTCACTTATGGTGTCCAGGACGAAACTCACCTATTTTTAGCTGTCAAAGTATTTTTAGGAAGCACTAGAAGAGATAAACATATAAAAAAAACGCTCCTTTTTCCGTCTTTAGGCCAGATTTTTGCCGCTCTCGCGAGTTCGGTCTACTAGGCAGGACTCCTTTTCTGAATAGCGGCTGGTAATCACGCGTACTCCGTATAAAGTGCTATCTTTAAGGTGTGAAATAACGCTAGAGCCACGCCCAGATTCATCTCCTTTAGGGGTTTAATTCAAGTTTTCTGACAAGCATCTCCGACCTTTTCATATGAGATTTGTCCCCGAAGTCCTGTTCTTTGTCAAGGAGTGTTTCCAGGACGGGGGAAGGACGAAGGTGCTACACTGCAATGACCCCAAATGAATATAGCCATTTATGAGCACTGTGTTATTTACCTGTCGGATGTTCATTGTGGAAGGACAGTTATCACACTCATCACCCACTGTATCGCCATCGGAATCGACCTGGAGTGGGTTTGATATCATAGGACAATTGTCGATTGAGTTTAGTACACCTGTATGATATTACAAGAAGAATAAGGTCATTTAATTAAAACTCGGCGTTGTCATAAATAGCAAAGGGACTTCATAATCGGTTAGAACATTAGTAGACGCTCCTTGCGATCCAATCCAAAACAATACAACTATGAGGTGATACTATTCAAATACGAAGATACATCAGTACAGAGAAAAATTACCATTACCGCTTAGCATGGTGAATATCTTGACTTGCAATAAAATATTGAAGACCAATATACATAACTGTTTGTTCGATCTTTTAAAAGACTTATAGCTTGCACATGTTCTACACTCCTTGGGCAGTGTATTCCACACTGTTTCTCTGCGATAGAAAAAGCTTTTTATGCCTAATTCATAAGTCGCGTAAAACTTTCAACCTTTTTCCTTTCCAAAATAACGCAAGTCTTTTTTCTGTCAGCTCAGTTCCCTGGCCTTTCAACCTCCATTCACCTTTTGATATTATCTGTTCACATTAACGACCACGACTTGTAATCGCATGCGCACTTTAACCTTCGTAAGTTTACAAACTCACAGCAGCAACCAATAAGAACCAGGGTAAGGTGAATCTAGCTTCCCAACTAAGCCCCAGTCCCTCATCTTACCGTCTCCATCGACGTCCTTATCACATGGGTCACCGATTCCGTCTTTATCATTATCACTCTGAAACTTGTTGGCGACGTAAGGGCAGTTGTCACAATCGTTACCATATAGATCACCATCGTTGTTGTATTGGGCTGGGTTGAAATGGCGGGGACAGTTGTCCTATGAAAAAATAGGGAGGAAATCAGTCAAACGGCTGTATGCAATGGAATCTAGTCACCGTCAAAGTTCTGGTCGAATCAGTGAGGTACATGCAACGCAGTTGCATTGAAGGGAAAGAGGAGTTCTCCTGTTTTAGCTTGTATTAGGTTGCTGCTACCAGTCTATCTCCCTAAATGATAACCAGGGGGTAAGACAAGCTATAAAGTACGAAAGGAAAGCTAAGTGATCCTTGTTATATTCACCGTACTCTTACCATGTCATTCTTTATGTTGTCACCATCCAAGTCGTCATCGCAAATGTCTCCCAGTCCGTCATCGTCCAGATCCTCTTGACCGGGATTGGGTATTCTCAGGCAGTTATCCTGTAAAACAGAAAAGATAATTCCTTAGTGACGTGAGACGAACGTTGCTGATACACAAAGCCTCCTTGACATGCCTTTAGAAGCCAACTGAATCAGTGTACGGACATTTGTTGGTGTTACACGTCGCGTAGTTTAATTTGATTTTGGAGCACCAACATAATCACATACTTATTGTCTAGAATGCAATTAATGTTCCCAAGTCTTCGCAGGATCGTTGCGTGAATGTCTCGTTGAAATGTTAAGTCTCGTTTTATTTAGACGTTAATTCGTTAAAATTGGATCAGCATGAGAACTTAGCTCCATGACAAGTCTCAATTTAAATTACTTTGTCTTTTCGAGCAGAAGAAAATTGGTGTTCTGTCATTCGCAACCTTTCTTCTCATACTTTACCTTGCGACATTCTTTTTCGGTACAATTCAGCTCAACGTCAGGAAAGCCATCCAAATCTAAGTCTTCGGCACAAAGATGGCCATTTCCAGAAAAACCGATACGACACTGAAAAATCAAACAGGCATAACAAGCTAATGACAAACATCTCTTGCTCCAATCAAGTTTCTTAGGTATTTTTCTATCTTAGTAAAGTACTTTTTTCAGGTTTCCTTTAATTTCAAGGTAATTTTGTATATGGCCAAAATAACTGAAAATACCGTGACTGAGATCCTGAGCAGGATGAAGACAAACGACTCAATCTTTTTCTTCTCTTTTGCTGTCGAGAAAATCGCGAAAATTAAGTTCTGCGAAAACAAATAACATTAAACTACCTCACACTTGTAATCTCTGCCGCTTTGAAGTCGAATGCATCTAGCATGTTGACTGCAAGGATTACTTCTGGAATCGCTTGGATCGCAGTAACTTAAATGATAACAGGTGTGGTAAGGATCTCCTGTAAATCCTGAAGGACAAGGTGCGCACTTGTATCCTCCCTGTAAAATAACACGTGGGGCAGGATGGTTGGTAATTCTAATGGTTTATGGACATATCTTGCATTTGGGTAAGAATTAGACATTGTTCGAAAGTGTGTCTGACTGACTGACACTGACTGGCTGGCTGGCTGGCTGGCTGGCTGGCTAGATGAATGACTGGCTGACTGACGGACAGACAAACAGACAAAACAGACGGAACAGACAGAACAGACAGACAGACAGACTAAATAACTGACTGACAGACTGACTGCCGGACTGGCTGGCTGGCAGACGGAAACACAGACAGACACAAATAAAGAGAGACACAAAGACGTATACAGGCAGGTTACTGCCTGAGCCATTTTCTAAAATACACACCATCGTGTTAATGCATTTAGATTCTGTCGCACATTTGGGAGGGTCTTCTGAGCATTCATCAATATCTGTGCAGATCTGAAAAAAGAAAACAGCGCCGCATGAGCACAACTTGAATAACATACGAAACACAATTTCTCGTTAAAAACAAGTTCGCCTTACCTGTTTGTTTTTACTTGCAAAGTACAACCCAATCCCATGAATCTCTTTGCCCGAGTAGCCATCTGGGCAAGGTGGACACCAATATCCGGGACTTCGATTGTGACACAGAACACCAACATCTTTGGCACAAGGATCAGTTTCATTACACTTAAACGAAAGATAAACAAATACCATGTCGTTTTTTCTTTGGTCCGCTACAAGGTAACGTTTAAACTAGAAAATAGCGTGAGGGCCACCAGATATAGTGTGAAAAGTTCTCCATCAAATCAGTATTTAAAGCATGTGCCAAAAGGGACACTATCGAGTCAAATGCCTCGCTTACTTCCAGGAGAAAACGTATTACGCACAAAGTCTGACGTACACAAGCAGACACTATTGTTAGCTTATTTCGAAGTGAAGCTAGTTCCTGAACTAGCCTCATCCTATATCGTAACGCGGCCAATGTGTTTAATTAACGTGCGAATTTCTTCGTTACCTCGTCAACGTCGATACAGTTAATACCATCTCCCAGCATTCCAAGCGGACATTCTCCGCATTCAAATCCTTTTTCTGTGGCTGGATCATTAAAACAAGGCACTCCAGGAAAACACGGCTTGAAGCGACAGAAATCTTGAACTTTAAGAAAGAATATAATAGGCGAGATGTTAAGAAAATGAATTACTGTATGGTCGACAGTGCTAATTTTAATTTTTAAGTTAGTGATTGAGAGTATGGTTGGTTGTATGCTGGTGCCAGTTATTTTCCCGCGACCTCGCGGGATTGGGAAGACTCTCTAGAATAGACTATACTGGGACGCTGTGCCCGAAAAGTCAGGTTGGGTCAGGAAAGTATATGAAAGGGTACTAAGGGAATTCAAGAACAGAAGTATAGAAAAAGGTAAAGAAAACTACTATCCTTCAGGCATCTAAAGCGCCATTTCAAGTAAGACTGCAAGATTAAGAAAAAAACGTAATCTACACGGCAAAAAGCATTGAAAAGCATGAAATTCATAGATAAAGAGGAAAAAGAAACGTCCCCTTAATATGAAAGAGAGACAGGGATTGAATTTAAGTTTGATTTTGTTACTTTACAATAAACATATATTGCACTTCTTTCGTTATGTACGTTCATTTAATACCTCGACACATCTGGCAATTTTCCACAAGTCTTCTCAAATACTTGATCTCAGCAACCTTGGTTAAAAAAAAAGGGAACATCAGTCAATGCAGAGATAAGTTATTAACTTTTTTCTTGATGGCAAAAAAGCTGCTACCCTTCATCATACTTTGAAATTGAATCAATTTGTGCTTTCTCTACAGCCGTACGGTTTTAGGCCTATTGTTTCAGAGCTGGGAACATCGATCATTGAGTCATTCGTCTCTTATTGCATGGAGGGAGAAGGAGCGGATATTAAACGAATGAAAGTGGTTCGATGCATTGAAGGCAACACTTGGGGAACATCACCTGTATCATCATCATCATCATCATCATCATTATTGGTTGCATTGGACGCATAAGGTCTTACCTGCATAGACAAGTCGTATCGAATATCCCGTATCAGGCCAACCAGGGTCTCTATATCTTCTTGTCTAAGTAGGGTAGACTCAACTGGAGGCCGGGGAGCTTTTTTGCCTACTTGTAAGAGGAAAAACAACGGCAATGTAAATAAGAACGCTTTCTCCTATTTTTGACCACGCAAATTAGGTCTGGCAGGGGGAAACTCAGTTGTCATTAAAATTTACAGTGATAACTTAACCATCCTATGTCTCAAATCTCAGCAAATGTTTCAGGTTTCGGATCTGTGTTTGCAGTTAAAATTTTGGCCAGTTCTCAGTTATCAGTTCAACCCCATGAGACTCTCTTCTCTTTGAGTTCGCAATCAGTCATGGACATGAAACAAAGCCGTATTTTAGAACACCGGAAGGAGTGGCCGGACAGTTTGCAATTACTCGTCAAAACTAATTATCTACATCAGGAATTATTAACAAATACACAAGTTGAAAAGTTCGTGGATCATACTTAGATTACCCGCCAAGGAACACTCTTCATCCGCGAGAATTTCATCTATGGGTCTTTTGAAGACTAGTGACAGACTCTCTATGGCTCCCTGAAAAAGACATCAAAAACACTGAAATTATCACTGAAGGGAATAAAGACCCACATCACTGTGAGTAAATGAGTTGGTTTTCACTCAAAACTGCTCAAAACGTAGTAATCATCATCATCATCATTGTTAACAACAACAAAAACATCGTCATCGTCATTATCGTTTATAGTAACTTTGATAGGGCAAAGAGACCTTTAGAAAAGCCACCTTTAACATGTTTTTAATTGCTAGATATGTTTGCGTGAAGTGTTCAATTCGGTATTAATTTATAAACATCTCTTTCTTAAAGTTGGGAACGAGCGTCGAACCAGTGAGAGATACTGGTATAAAATTCCAAGTTAATTACGAGATATAAAAAATTGGTTCGTCAGTTAAACATTTGGCTGTATGCTGGTGCCAGTTATTTTCCCGCGACCTCGCGGGATTGGGAAGACTCTCTAGAATAGACTATACTGGGACGCTGTGCCCAAAAAGTCAGGTTGGGTCAGGAAAGTATATGAAAGGGTACTAAGGGAATTCAAGAACAGAAGTATAGAAAAAGGTAAAGAAAACTACTATCCTTCAGGCATCTAAAGCGCCATTTCAAAATATCTCAAACAAAAGCACTTAACGCCAATACATAGAAGTATTTTGATATAGTGGCTCACAAACTCACTCAGATCAAACCCGGACAACTAGAGTTTAGAAAACTATCAGAGAAGAGATTTGAAATGCACTTTGTCCCCTGGATTCGTACCCTTCTAAGGAAGAAGTAAAACCTTATTTTCCCCGTTAAAGATTAAATCTGTTAATAATGTAAGTAAATTACCATCCACGGTGTATTAACTTTCTTTCCATACGCTCTCTGTCCTATTCTGAAATCCAGCAGCGACAGCAAAGTGCCTCTGTATGAGAAGATCGACGAAATTGGCGATAAGGAATCAACTCGACCAAAAAATTTGCAATCCACGAACAAGGACAAGGCGGAAATCTTCTTTCCTTTTTCGAACACATCCGTAATGCGAATAACCACGGAGTGAAAGCTCTTAGTGTCACCCAGAGGCGCAACGTCTTTGAACACAATGGTCTCCATAGTGTCATTAGTTGATCTGTATCTCAGAATCAGCCTTGTCTTGTCACCTGTACCTTTGCTTGACAAATCAAGAAGAAACAGCTTCCTTTGAGTATGTGCAATAGAAAACAATGTCCCGGGTCGCGATGACATGATGCGTATTCTCGATTTGATTACGAATTCTTCGTTTGATTCAATGTTCAGTATAACTCTCTGAAGAAGACCCTCTTCTGCTTGAATGAGCTTCACTGACCGACCAAAGAGGTAAGCTTTCGATCTGCTCGGCGTCAAAATACGTCTTACGAAGAAGTTTAGGGGAGATTCGGTGATTGGGGACAGCAAGTCTATTTCTGAGGAGAAGGAAAAACAGAACTCAACCTTGCAATGTAACAAATGCCACAAGACTAAGACAAGCCCTCCCTCCCTCCCTTCCCCCACGATACTCGGAGAACTATTAGACTGCACCAGGGCGATGGTCTTACCACAGTTGATAGAGTGGCATGCTTGGAAGCCCGGAAAACTTCAAGGGAGTAAACAAAGATACGAAGATTTATGTTGGAAGGTCCACGACCGTCAATAATCTTTTGTTTTGTCTCGAAAGAATAACGCCAACGAAACTTTTCAATTAGCTAGTTTCGCAGAAAGAAATAAACACCTATTTTGTTTGTACATAGTCAACGCCGCTCTGGTAACATTGCCCTTACCTAAAGCTGTTGCCGTCGTACCACATAACACTACAAGGACAATCGATAGTAACTTTTGCATCCCCATTTTCCGCTGCAAAAAGAAACGTAATTGTCACCAACGAGTTAAAACTGAAAGAGAATTGTTTAAGGACAAAATACATTTTGCAGAATAGTAACGGGTGAAAACCCCGCATTGATGTCATTTCCACCACGTGAAAACAGCAGGTCATCTCCAAGAAATCCCTATCAATTTCCTTCATTCCGTTGGAACAGATCAGCCTCTCTAACTACAACAAGTGGTGAGTTGTGTGACTCCCTCGCGTTTGTGAGACCTAAGTTGGATTGTAAAGCTTCAAGTAACGCTTGTCTTTCAAAAAGGTGTCGAGGGCGTGGCCATTCAACAAAAGAGCTCCACTTTACGTATTATGCAAGTGAATTTGACAGATTTGAAAATTTGAACTTGGGGAGAAAGATATAAAGACATGACTGATCATCGTAGTTATCATGAGTTATGTACACGACTTAACCCGTTTTGAAAATGACGCCTGAAAAGAAATTCAGGCTTGAACGGAATTCGAACCCATGACCTTTGCGATAACAGTGCAGTGCTCTACCAGTCAAGCTGTCAAACCAACTGAGAGCTAGTCAGTTTTCTGACTTTTTTAGTTCCAAATATACCTTTTACGTATTATGTCGTGCTTACAACTTCTCTCCTCACAAATACTTCATGGATGAATGTTATTATAAGTTGAACGAGTTATAGAACACTTGTTGTTGAACCAAATTTATCTTACGTGCTTGTTGTACTTTACTAGCTTATTGTACTTAACTTTCAAGCCAGCATAGTGCTCAAGCAAAAAAAGAAAATTTGACTAGAAAACGGGTGACGTATGACTTGGTGCACTTATGATTTTCACCCAAGAGGTAAATCCCATTTCTCTCATGGTCCCGTAGCGAAAAATTCGTCACCAGATCCCGATGACTTTTGCCACGTTTTCAAAATGGCGGACTCCTAGCGACGTACCACAAACTGATTACTTAACACTGGTGGAATTTGTACCAACAAGCTAGCACAAACTGGTTTTACTTACAGTTATTACCCTTTTAATCTTGTTAATTTTTAATTTGAACTGTAAATAAGAAGGCCAGAAATCTATAACATCGAGCATACTTGTATGGAGTCTTACAACGACACTATAAATTTAAACATTTAAAATCAAAGCCACATGTAGTGTTCTTCGTATATGAAACAATTAAATTTTTGAAATACGCTAGCTAGCACTCGTTATCAATCGAAGCTGTGGTATGAAGTAATTTTAGTATCAAAAAATCATGCTGGCAAGCAATGTTTGAACAATTAGTTCTGATTTTGGCAGATGTGAAACTCTGGCAAGTATGGCAATTCAGCTGTACTATAAACTGTTCAATTCTATGAGCAGATGAAGTTGATTACTGGAGTTAGCTCATGACCAAGAAAGATATCAACCGAGTAACAAGCTTATTTCACGCTTATTTCATGGTTTGATGATATCATTCGCTGCGTGCACATTTATAATCATAATGTGTTTACACTGACACTAATAATCGTTGGATGTCTGACACTAGTCTTTACAAACTTTACAAATGTTTGAACAATTAGTTCTGATTTTGGCAGATGTGAAACTCTGGCAAGTATAATCTTTACAAATCTTTACTGACACTAATCTTTACAAACCTGCCGTACAGTTAAATTCAGTATTGCCCTCTAGTTCTGTTCCGTCCACTGGTATCCACCTCTTTCTTATTTCCCCGCTTATCAGGTGCAGCCTGTGTAACTCGAATTAAATATTCTGCATACCACTCGACGTACGATGCAAGACCACAGCATTTTTGTTAACAACACGATGGAATTTTTCGCTTTTTAATTAGTTTCGCCTTTTGTAAAAACTGAGATGAACTTGATTTCATTCAGGGTCAAAACAAAAAGATAATTCAAAAGATCTTTACCCTGGGGGCTAGATACCACGGATAAAGGCTTAATAAAAAAAACAACAAAAGGTCCCTGTATTACAGTATTATGTTATTTTCCCTACCATGAGTTGGCTGAGCATCAGTCTGTTACTGGCAAAATCTCGGCCACATCACACAGAACAATGATTGCCGAACATTATAAATAACACTTTTATACAAATTGACATAAATTTGAAAAACGTCGGGCCGCTGTTTTTCGAGTTCACTCTGATGCAACCTGTTTTTAAGAATTTTCTTTTCCATTGTTCTTCCTCCAATCTTCTCTACCCTTTTGGAATCTCCTTTGTTTCCTTCGAGTTTTTCACAGTTTTAAGCCGTTATTGTGATATATATTTTTTTGGTAATTCCATTATCTGTTGGCAAGAGCTAAAATTGCCTAACACTGATTGACCTAGCCCTTTTAAACAAAGAGTGTCAAAGGAAAAGAAGACCTCACGTTTTTGCATACTAGAGTTATTTTATCATTTCCAAAGGAAATAGATCAGTAACTAGCATTCCAAAATTACCAATGCCGACATGGATTTCTCGGTACGACCTTTCTAGCTACTTCAACTTTCCTTAAATTAAATTTCCTTCAGTACTAGAAAAGAACTAAGATGATTGAAGTACTCTCTTTCGTTCATAATCTCCCTAAGCCTGATTTAGCCTTGTCAGTCATCAGTTATCGATATAACCATGCATGATACGTTTGTTACCGTCGGTCAGACAACACGTGTCAATCAGCGTTAGATTATCTCTCAGAAACCGATTTGTCCCTTTGTACACGTCCGCCTTTTGCAAGGTTCTTGGAACAACAAGGTCAAACATTGAAAAAAGCGAACTTAGTTCTCATCGAAACTGACGAAAGGGTTTGACTGGAATGCATTTGAGGCTCAGCATTTCTTCACAATGTGCAAATTACTTCGTAAAGAGACTTAGTTTTCAAACTGTTTAATGTTACTCTTGATTCTAAATTGATAATAGATTCAGTATGCCAAACAGTTTACAAATTCAGTGCAAGGCAGAGTCTGGGCACGGGACAAGAACAACTGATTTAGATCATTTTGCTGTGGAAAGGTCGTTACCTAAAGACCCCGAAGAAGACATGTTTTACACTGCTGTCGGAAGCTTTTTGCCGAAAGAATGACAGCAACTTCACTTTGGATCTTAATTCACTTCATATCGACCGCAGACTTATGCATGGTAGAGTAAAACTGAAACAAATTCTTTACCGCAGAGCAACGCAAGGCAACAAAATCGCTATTAATACCAACAAAAGTGTTTATATAGAGCGAATTAATGAAGCAAAGTGACAGAATCAGTGGTGTGATTAAAAACACTGTGTAGTTTAAATTTTGACTCAAACCATAAAGCTAAACAAACACGGGAGGGCGGGTGACTCCAATGTCAGAAACAGAAAGCAATTCTGTAGATCAAAAAGCCAAAAATAGCGCTTTTGAAATGAGCGGAATTTGCAACACCCTGTAAAGGACTGTAAATGGCGCCAATCGATTAAAAAAAATAGGTCTTTTGACGATATGTGATGAAATTTCATTGCATCGGTATGATGCAATCAGAGTAAAAATGTTGAAAGTTCCTTAATGTTCCTAACAAATGCGTTTCAAAAACTGCTTTGTCATAGAGAATGGACTCCTTGTACACTTGCATTGCTCTATTATAAGCTTGTCCTACTGAAACATGAGTCAACGAATGACGTTTCGAAAATTTGGGAAGGATTATGGCGTTACATCTTTCCCTCTTAATTCTACTTGCTTCTGAATGGTGTGAAAGGAGAAACATGGAAACAAAATGAAGCTGAAATGAGACTAATTCAACTACTAATAAAAATTGAGTGGAGTAAAGCATGCATAGTAATTTTAGCACGTAAGGTAAGATTAAAAACTGTTTTGTAAACATTTTTATGGTGGATTAAAGACTCAGAAGTTAAGTATAGAACTAACTTACTTCGAAATGCTCACACTGCTTGATAATGATGAGAGAGAACTTCTTTCCCACGTCAAAGGTACAGGTGAATTAACCCGGCGTTGTGTCGTCAACAACGCAGATCATAAAACCTTTCCGACAGAGTTAAGATACACCGGCAGATTTAGGGCAAGGACAGACACAGAAGAATCTAGAGTGAATAACGGAACGGCGGACCGGAGGAAATGTGACTTAAGTTAATCCTACTCATCTAAAACAACAATTTCCGGATAACACGAATCAGGTGTCAAAACATTCTCGCTTTCAAAAACGCAGAAGGCATTGAGGCCGATATTTTTTTCTCAGTCCAAACGTTATTTTGACCGGCAACGGAATATCTAGTCTTCTTGAAATATAAGTTACTTATAGTTCATATTAGCTCCAGTTAAAACACCGATCGCTGAAGCCTGAGTATTGCCTCTGCTAAAGCCACTAATTTTGGTGTAATGTCCAAACGTTTTTCCACTGACTGCAGTTGTTATCCATCATAGACATGCACCGGCACAGGCACACGTGTACACACAGTTTTGTCAAAAAATACGGTGCTATGCACGGTAGCTGATGAACTATTCGCTACCACATACTGTGTGCTCGAGCTCATAAGTGGAAGGAATTTAGAGACTGGATTTTTTCGCTGTAAGATACCTGCACTGCAGAATGCATTTTATTGAAAACGGCTGGAAAACTCAAAACTAAAGCTCTAAAAAAATAACATGATGTGTCTAAGTCGCTCAGTCAATCGTATGATTCGCAGTTTAATTCATAGACCAAGTGGTTGCTCCAAAACATCACAGTCGTTACTCGACGAGAATTAAGACCTTAAACCTTTAAGTCCATTCAATCTTTGTAAGAATGCAACAGGCTTGTGTAAAATGCCAATTCCGCCCATTTTTTTTTTTTTTCAATTGTTGGCACAGGGTCTTAAACCTGCACGCCTTAAAGATTTGATTTTCGAATTAATAACTCATTAATATTTTGAAAATAAACAATGTATACCGACTTGTATAAATTATATTGGAACAAGAGCACATACTCCGTAAATATTTTAAGCGTGTCATTCTTCAAACTAACCGAAAATCTCACACTGAAATTAATATTCTGTCTAATTCACACCGTTCGTTCGACAGCGCTGAAGTAAGGCAATACTAAATATCATGGCAGTGTAACGGGGACCAAGCATTAACGTCGAACTGACCGTCTCTCAGTACTGTCATATCGCAAGTTGTTACATCACTGTTACGTTTCAGTCGCCGGTAGTGACTTTTAATGATGCGACAATTTACTATATGAACACTTTTTTCATAAACAACTCAGTATACAGAACTTCAACTCAACCCAAGACCAGAACTGATATTCGGAAACGATCCAGTTCTTATAACATCAGGGTCTTGGAGTTGAGACGCGGTTTCAAGAGGCCAAAACTGGCCGCAAAGCAAATTTTAATCGACTTCACTGGAACATCTTCAGCTTCATTCCTGACACAAGAAACCCTCCATTCGGGGACTTACCTTTCAAGATTTCCTTTCAGAAACTTACATTGGTCCTCGTACGTTTTTTCCAATGATTATTCCAGAGAAAACTCTTATATTCCAGGTACAACCACCATTCAAACGGGAAAATATCTCGGAATACTCGGTCGTGACTCAGGCCAAGACCGATTTGGCACGTTATCTCATTTTCATTAAGTTAGAGATAAGACTGAACCAAATCACGTGACACAAGTCTGTCGTCACTCGTCTCGATAGGTTTCCATTAATAACCGCTAGTGTATCGAAATCGCACGAATCAAGTGATGACCTGGTGGCAGCAAAAAGGATTTACTTCTTCATTCAGATGCCAAAGATCAAAAAAAAAAAAATTAAAAAGCAAACGAAATAACAACTTTTAGACCAAATTCGTGATTTAGTAAAGATGCCAGCGTATAAAGATTACACAGAAGACAGATCTTTATCTTAATGGCTTGTTCCTGTTCGCATTGAATACTTCCAACTTGCATTTTTGCCTGTGGTGTTTTCTTTCTATGTTGAAACAACACTCCAGAGGTCAGCATATGGTAATCTCTGATTTAGAGCTCCTGACAAAATAAAGCATTAGATAAGAATACCCTGTCAAAGAGCCGTGGTGTAGTTACTCGAACTTAGAGGATTGCCTCGATGGATAATAATCCGCGTACGTTGGAAAGCAGGAGAGGAATGTTGATCAGATGAGATAAAGCTTTCATGTGGAATCGTCACGGAAAACTCCTCCCCGAGGAGATGATAATCCTACGATAAAAAGACCCATTGATTCAAACTATGCCTGGAAGAGTCGTTTTATGGGCGTATTATTTGTGTCTATGATTCACACTGACGTGGAAGAAAACCTCATGAAAAACAAAACCATTACACTAAAGCATGCAGTTTTAATACTGTTTGAAGAGCAACTGAGATCAGGAGGAGTAACTTAAGCTGTAATTAATTTGGTTGTTTGGGAAACGCAGGAAACGATTCATAGGTATCAGGAAACTATTAATTTTGTGATGTGGACCTTATGTAGTTATATGCTTCACTTTGGTATACCGACGTACTACAGAGTGGATCCATGTCGCCCCGTGGACAACGAACACAAACGAAGATAACGTAACGTCTGCACTTTAGTCAGCAACTACAAAGAAGCCTTTAAACCAAAAAGTTTTATCTCCCCAGCCACTCTACGAGCACCATAATTGTTGTTGGTATTTCTCTCCATCAAAGCAACACATCTAAGTCTTTCAACTCGTTACCTTGGCCCCCATGATATTAATTAACGGTTGTCATTGAAATAATTAATTCATGCATTTCTGTTGCTATGGTCCCTCCGTCAACGAAACCCTATGCCCCCACTCCCCCACTCCTGACTTTGCTCTGTCGAAAGGCTAATACTCGAAACGTCAGCCTCACGAACTCGCTATGGCGGTAAATTTCAAGAAGTGTTTTTATACGCAGCCCAACAGTTTCTATGGAAACTAACGCCTTTGTTCAGTCAAAGGGAAGCTTTACTCGGGTACCAACATTGCTTCATGGAACTATAATGTCATTAAATATGATTAAGTTGAAAGGTTATGTAGCTCGTGAGCATGAACTGTCGTGTTAATGAACTGTTGAATGCTTATACAATCGTAACATTTGCTCGACCAATTAAATCAGAACATGACAAGGTTACTGTGTTGAATTAGTGAGGGTGACATCAATAAATGAGGGTAACATTTCACTGTAGTTGCCAAGCTGTGGCGTTTTCCATTTTCCCAAACAACTAGTGCATATTTGAAATATGATGAGTAAAAAGATGGCAATCAAAATTCACAAAATTCAAAAGTAGACCTGACTGGCTGCAAATTGCAATCTATCAAGAGCAGAGATTAGTGAAAGTGATATTGCTGATAACAATGCACAAGTTATTTGAAAATCGAATTGTGGGTTCTGAATGTTTACATTGCAATCTAGTCGTTTTCATATAATATGTCGAATTATTCTCGCACTTTGATGGTTCTTACTTATGATAATCAATTGGAGGATAGACGCATATATGACCTCACAATGTTATTTCTTTCTTATATGAAACAAATAGATTCCACGTTGCCTTGCGTCTGTTCAGTAATAGATCACAGAAACGTCAAAAAGTGCAAGGAACATCGGTGAGTCCTCTTGTGTTCCACGTTTTTGTTCCTAAACTCACTTCTTACCACACTTTGACGTAATCTGTGATGAATGACTAAACATACACAGGGCAAAATGGAATCTACTTGTTAAACCCTTTCAAATAAAATCAAGAGTGTAGTTGTCAAAATCAATATCTCCATTCAAATCAGCGAAAGGTACTATGGAGTTCTTCAACTTGCTTCCCTTTGTTTTCAAGGAAAAGAAAATCACTTTATATTCTATTTTCAATTTTGACTTTCGTTCTTCAGTGCAATTGCAGGTGTGTGTTGTTTACCCGTCTCTGCGACTTAACGACAAACATTCTGCTGTTGTTGTCTATTTCGTCTTTAAATATGCAAAGCAGCCTCTTAAGTGTCCAGCATGAAGAAGGACAAGTGTCGAGTTTTTGCCACAGTTCATATTTACAGTGCCAAGAATGCACAGTGTCTCAAATATGTTCGATACGGTACGTGGCGTGTGTCCAGTTCTTACAAAGCAAAGCTCTCTTGTGCTGCTAAGAAACCTGATAATCGGGCTTAGTTTAACGAATCAACTGACATAAGACAGTGAAAAAGAATCCAGCCTCGGGTTAGTCGCAGCCAAGATGCGAGACAACTCATGTCTTGGTACCGTAAAAGCACGATGAGCATAATTATTCAGGGCAGAATTCTTGTCCCGCCTCTTTTCTCATTACTGTCTCAAACTGTCTTGTCAAAGCAGAGTTGTTACGGTCGGAATTTGTGTAAATTCCTGGTTAATAACAGGCTAATGACACGGTTGTACGATAAGCTGCAGTAGAGATGAAGATTGATTTTTGGTGGAATAAAGCAATTAGTTTTATTCGCAAACGTGCTTAACTCTCTGTTAATTAACTACCTTTTAATTTTGGTTCAATCTCTTTAGAACAGGAACATGTTAAGGTAGACAATGGAATCCACTTTTCATATTTCGCTGAAAGACGAATGCAAAAATAGCTCATAGTTGTCTCCATCTAAGGTCTTTTCTGAGGTCGCGCTTAAGGTCACATGATGATGATGGCCGAAACAATGTGTCACAAATAACATACTGTCACATCATCATTAATTTTTTTAAACTCATGCCCAAGGGCACATGGAATCGTGCCACTACATTACTATCAAGTAGCGCTTAATGTAGTGCTTCACTTCCTGTGGTTAATACACGTTCTTTCTGATCTGCAGCCCAACGTTAAGCCGCCATGAGAGATTTTTTTTCATGAAAACGCAGACATTCTCGAAACTTCAAGATAATCAGACATGGTATGGTTACTCCTACATGATTTGGAATAGCTGACATTTCCTGGATTCCTTGCAGCTCTGGTTAGTCTGTTTAGCTATGTCTAGTCTCAAATCTCATTGTAGGTTTACTACAGTTCCAAAATTGATAAACAAGGCACTTCAATCCCACATCCTATTCAAGGCTGTAATCACAACGTTTTGTTTACTCAGTTCATTAAGCAGGTAGACATCGAGTTTGTACGAATTTCGTTTGGGTTTAAAACTTATCTTTAATTTACGATTATGTAAAATATATACATAACATTTTAAGCGCGCGGCGCGGTAGGTCTCATTTGTACATATATCACGCTATCACGCAAAAGTCGTTCCCTTCCCTCCTTTATGTTCCTCAAAACCAACATTAGCACGGTGCAAAAAAGAATACACTAACTCTTAACTGGTGTGAAAGTAAAAATTGCCTGAATATCTGGTATAAGAAAACAAATTATATTTGCAAGTCAAATCCTTCCTTTGTAAAAGCGCACCTACATAACAATGAAGGATGAATATTTACATACATACATACATACATACTTTATTGTTACCTCCCCAATGGGGCTTTTCAGGAACAATTACTTAAATTACTAAATTTGTTTGTAATAGAAAGATGCTGCAAGGTGTAGAGACAGAGAAAAATGGATTTTCGGCTGTGTTTACACATGCACTCAAACGTAAAGCAAGTAAACAAAGACTTACCAAGTTAGTAGTGTACAGTCGACTTGAGCGATAGGATAAATTCTTCTCGGTAATGACAGATCCTCTTGAGACGTTTTGCAAGAGGAGACCAGCTGCAAGAAAAACACGCCAAATTCTGAAATTGCAACGTAAATGAATGAAGAGGTTTTCTTTTTACAAATGTTCAGCTAATAAGTCTCGGCCTCTTGTGAACATGGCAAGACAAGTTATCACATCTGAAACGTCCCGGAAACAGATCATTCAACAATTGCACGCTATCATCTTTATTCTTTGTTGTCTGGGTTATATCGCGTTATGTCACGATCGATGGTTCTAGAAAATAACAACTTCTGAAATAAGCTGCAAGATATGGGAATTACTTTATAGTCATGGTGGTTCAAAGCTCAGACAATCTTACAGTTAAGTGCTGAAAATTGAAAAATAAACTACAAAAGTTGAGCCTTCGTATGGACTGAATAAATACGACTAACCTAGTTAGAAAAAAATGAGTTATGTAATTATGGTATTTGAGGCATGATGCGAGTAGTCGAAAGCCATAGGCACACCTGAAAATGTCAGAGTCTACTGAACTTGTTGTAGTTTTAATGTTAAAACATTTATTAGTAGCAAGGTCATATGGTTTAATTTGATTTGATTGTCTTCGATGGTCGATTTTCGAGGTTGATGGTCGATTTTCAGCATGCAGCATTAAGGCTTATACCAAACAAACAACTGAGGAGCAAGCGAACAAACAAATCAATAAACAAACAAACTGTGCGTCGCAAGTTATATTGAAATAGTTTTGACGATTTCCTCCAGATTCCGAGCAACTTACTCAGTTTCCAATTTCCGTTAAAAAGACAATATGACCTTGTAATGAACGGATGATACTGTCTCGAGATTCTAAATCCGGCTTTGTGACATTGTCAAAGTTTATACACATATAATGTGTGACCTTCCTTGTTAAGAAAATGAGACTTCAAGTGCTCCAAGTTATAAAAAACTTAAAATACGGGGCCACTTGTTCAAATATAAAAATAACAGACCAAATCAAAACGTGCTGGCGGAAGTTTCACATTGTTCCAATGATATAATGAGTTCTTCCTTTTTTCCTGCGAGACTCCGCCGAACTGAAGTAATCGCCTTACACATACCTATTTTTGGACTGAATTACCAAGAGGCAACACACGCCCAACTTTTCAACTCGTCTGTCAGTCTGCTGCTCTCTCTCACTTCACGAGGAAGCAGCCATCCTTTTTAAACAACACAATGAAAGCTTCACTATTAACGCGAACACAACAAGCCAGTTGAATTCCAAGGTATGGTCACAATCACAGACATGGGTACACAGACGATACCCCTCTGTCGTTAAAAGATGCCGACCCCACGAGAAATAACTGAATACATTTCTGACACGCAAATAAAACATCTGATGTCGTCATGATTCGATTAATCTTCAAAACGTTGCGCGATGAAAAAGATCCTTTGTATGTGAAGGACTCAGTCCTAAAATAGCAGTTTCCACTGATAACGAGAATAAATATAAGTCCCCGAGATAGGAAACAACAACAAATTTAAATTCACTGCAAATTAGTCAGTCTTTATATAGATAACTTTATTGTTGATAGTATCTTTCATAACATAAAAAAGAAACTATTTTTGCTGTTTTGTAACATAAAAATTCTCCTTCACAGAGGATTTTCCATACGAGGAGCCGGATGCAGAGGTTGAATGCCACAACGCAAGAATCATGCAGCCAATAGTTTAAGTCAAAATAGAACAACTCCTTTTTGTCATTCCTATATGCTAGAAATCCCAAAAGAGTAAACAACTTCACTACCAAGACGTAGCCGATATAATTATTATGGTTATGCGGTCAGATCAATGGTTCTTGTTTTACATATATTCTATACAGGTGGCCAAGTGAATTACGTCGCGACGCTGCAAAAGTCGCAAAACGATAAGTCGCAAAACAATAAAGAATCCGTACACTTGAGTGAAAAGGATTTGCGAAGAAGATTTGAATTACATAGCTGTATTAATGCATTGCATTTAGGAATAGTCCAAGAGTATATCAATTTACATGTCAACAAAAGTACAACTAAAGGTGTACCCCAACGAGAGCAGAACAGTCTGAGAGGAGAACAGCCTGAAAACAAACTATGAAAGCCGTGTGAGTTATTCTTACAAGACAGTTAAGGTTTCTTCTACTCATTTTGAATGGAGGGCCGCTCTAGACAGGACTATGAAAATTGAATGAGAAGGAATAGGATTTTCACCTTAAGATGACTATATGACCCTGGTCGTGAGTGAGGACAGTCTGTTAAACTACAGCCTCGTTAGAGATGATGCTACATCGCAAAACAAAAGTGACCTTTGTCCAGAACACCTCTTTTAAGTATGAAAACCATTTAATGCCTCAATGGGATCACTCTAGAGAGGTCAGCAAATTACATGCTCAGTCGTGGTTACCACGTTTTTAATCATTCACTGCTATCGATCTTCTTTCAGGCTTTATAGTGACTGAAACACGGATTATTTAGTTTTCAATTTCGACACACTAGGTTGTAGTACTATAATTTAGGAGCTGTAAGATGGCGCATATTGGGATACTTTCCCTAAGTATTTCAAACTTGTCTTTCATAGGGCATCTCAATCATGAAAAATCCTTGTTACTTTTGTATAATTATTATTTGTTAACTAATTTTTCTTCGCAACCTTTTATTTTGAGTTGTGAAAGAACCTTTTGTTCATAGCGTGACATCGTTTCTTTAAGTGGCTTAATGAAAGCAGATAAGATGGGGAGTTCTACCTGTGAGGCAAATAACCATAGTCTCAACCCCTAAATATCATGTCGGCGTGTGCTTAACTTGATTTAATTAAAATTATTGTTTTCGTCAATTCCTATTATGTCTTAAAAACGTGATCGACTTAAAGATGAGGAATGTGAAGCTAGAGTGACGTCAAATGGTCACGTGAATATAAACAGATTATGGCCACAACTATACTACGCATGCGCCTCACAAACGAAGCAGATGGATCCAGATGAAACGTAGAGTTAAAAGTTTAGAACTGAACTTCGTGTGAAGATTGATGAAGCAATGAATGATCATTTTTACACTGAAAAGAAAGATATGCGAAGATTGAGGGAGGCGCGGCGGCCTCATGGTTAGTACGCTCGTCTACGGATCGAGCGGTCCGGGTTCGAGCCCTAGCCGGGGACATTGTGTTGTGTTCTTGGGCAAGATACTTAACTCTCAAAGTGCTTCTCTCCACCAAGGTGTACAAATGGGTACCGGCGCAAGAAATACTGGCGGTAACCCTGCGATGGACTAGCATCCCGTCCAGGGGGGAGTAGAAATACTCCTTATCACTTCATGCTACAGAAACAGGGATAAGCTCCGACCTGATGGGCTACTTGGCTGGTATGCAGACTTTACCTACGTGACGATTGAGATACGACGAATCGAGCATAACTTTCTTATAGTGCAAACAGGTTGTAATTCTTATACCGCTTATTGTTTGAAGTAATTATTTACTTATCCACTGCACCGCCTGGAAATGCAAAGAGAATTAGAATATATTGGTATAATTTGGTTATAAACAGGTAGCATAATTTTTCTTTTTATCAAACAGGTAGTATAATTTTCACTGTTCGTCTGGTGGGAGGAACCACAAAAAATATCAAGATTTTCCTCTAAATTCTATTTCAACAGCTTCATCATTCAGCCCAAAAATCAAATCCAGTCCCACCTCTTCTTTTCTATGTAACGATCTTGAAGCGCAAACTAGCGACCGATTTTATTTTTGTAGGCAATTTTTTTTAAAAGCACATCCGGAAAATCAAGCTGAGTCAACAAGATTAAGTTTAGAATCTAATTTGCTAAAAAGTTTGGTTTGGCGATCTGTCAGTGACACCCATGCCTAGAAGCATACTAACTCTCAATACTGTTTGTTAGATGATGATTACAAACGTTTCTTTTAAAAGTAACTTGTGAGAATTTGAAGGTACATCAAAACAATTTGTTTAATTTGACGATTTCCCTTAATTAGTCTTCACTGAGGTGGCTTCAAGGTATTGATATCTCAAGGAAAAATAATCAGCTCATCAAACAGTGATAAGATTAACCAGTAACAAATATATGGAAGACGAACTAGTTTAATCAGAAAACTCTTTTAAAGAAATCTTTGTACCTGATTAATTTCACTCGTTTTATGAAAATAATATGTTGAATAATTCCGGTGGAAGAGACACTAGTAGTTTGTTCATTAGCAGGAAACAAATCCCAGTTCTTTTACTGTTTAAACACAGGAAAATACTTGTTTGGTCAATAGCTGTTTAAAATTAAAGCCGTTGTTGACAATCCCAAAGTTTCTGTGATTCTCACCTATGATCGGGAAGCTGAACGAAAACTTTTGTAACTCTATCAAAAATCGTTGGTATTGGATTTATGTGCCTTGACCACAAAATACAATTTTTCCAGTCCAGACAAACCACAGAAAATGTTAAAAATACACCAGAGGATTAACTAAAAAACACTATACCAGACGTGCGGCGACCTCTGTCGGCGGGAAAAGAAAAATAATGCGCCTCATAATGCACATCATGGTTTCCTTCGCAGACTTTTAATCACCTTGACCTCGTGCAGCATGAAAGTCGCTACCGCAAATATTGTTTATTACTACTTCCCTAAAACTGCTACTGAGTTTGTACAGAGTTTGCACAGAGCATCAGTACCAAGTAGTAATACATAAACATACTGCCTTTTTAGGAATGAGGTTCAAAATTTAGGACAACCACCTTCAGTTTCTACAACATAATTGTCTAGACTACCTTATGAAAGTACCCTAGCTCCATAGCTCTCATTCCACGCAGGGGTGCACGTGTTTCATCCATATTCCCACACATTCAAGGAACTAAGTCAACTGGTCTGAAGGTTCAGTCATACAGAGAGCAAATCAATAGCCACTAACCTGCAAATTTCTCTGTAAGAACAACAGCTGATAGATGCACATGGAAACGTTTTAGTCTCTACAAAGATACAAATAAATATTTTGGTACTCAGGCTGAAAGAGCTGATCGTTTTGCAATCCCTATTTGCCAGAACTAAACTGAGCGAGTCTCAGCAAGAAACAGAATAATGCTAAACGAGTATTGTAAGGATTAACCTATGGGCTTTTAAAAAAATTCGACTCAATTTTAGCTCAATTCTGATATCTTGTAGAAGTTATGAAACATTTGCTGTGCAAAACCAGACCAAGAGTATGTCAGTCATAGTCACACAGATATTGAAATCAAAAGAATCTGGAAGTACTTAAAACAACAAACGAAACCGCACGTGGAAAAACATAAAAACGTGTGTAAACAGGATGAAGCAAATCAGAACGCCCACTGAAGATTTAACCTTTCCCATTTTAGAATCCGGTTCACGTTAATCAGATTATGTATTTTCATATGCAAATAGCGACCATTTTTGCACGATTTTTTTGCTTTTTTGTTCTTAATTTCTGGGAAAAAAGACACGCAAGCAACTAAAATATAATGTCAAAAATAAACAGCTCAATAATCTGCTTACAAACTCATATGCACCATATCCAAAGGAAACACACGAACTTAATCAGAATGAATAACAATTTAACATGAGCACGAATTTAAGTATAAAAATATCTGATAACTCGCATATGCTTTAAGACAATATTTTAAGTAATTAAGAAGGGCTAACTCCGATATGATCCCTTTATTTATGTAAGGAATTTAACAGTTAAAGTTAAAGTTAAGTCTTTAAGGGTGGCCAGTATCATGTTAACCACTCAGCTACCTAGAAACAACTAACAAAAGAAATTGAAACATGCAGTAAAGATCTCTGGAGTGATGGACTTACCACTGAAGAACTTTATCTTAGAATGTTTCAGAGTCTATTTATAATAAGAAAAAAAAGCCTGCCTCACTCGCCGTGTGTTGAAAAGGCCGACGTGCCTCTCTTGTCCCTTAACTTTCGAGTGGTTTTACCTGAACGAGCTGTCGTTACTGTCTTCAAAACAGTAAGGCTTTTCTCGTACGTTCTCTGACCGCAATCTATACTTTACTACCGGTAGCTTTTGAGCTCTTCACCACTTTGAAATAGTTTCATTTCCGATTTTTGACGTGACAGCATTGGCGGTGATGACCTCACCTACTTTGGTTGAAAGTTACCTCACGAACTCAACATACTGATGTAACAACGAGCAATAAAGGAACTATGAGTACTTTTGTTTATGTTGTGGCCAGTAAAAGGCATTCAAAGCATAGCGGAGCATTTCTGGTAATTAGTACGTACATTTATCGTAAGGGTTCGTACTTCAAAGAGTTTTATCATGAGTCCAATACTCGTGAAATTGTATATCGTTTTCCTAACTTGTGACAAATTCCAACAGAGGTTATAGGAGGTCTCTGTGGTTGCAAGCATTTGCATCCTTGTAGGGTCTACCCCCAACAAAGATGGCGTTGGAAATAATGACACTCAGTTTTCCCTTCCTAAAGAGAAGCTTAGTAAGGAAAAAACCTCATCAAATGCCAGACTAATTCTTCGAAAGGCGGTATTCAATAAATCTGCCTGACTTACGAGACCTAGGATGAATGTGGCTTATATGAGCTTTCCTAATTACGTGCGCATCATTCTTATGACATTATTTTAATTAATAAAGTTTTATTATTGGTTTTTTGCACGCTTCATGTCACTTTGTTTGTGCGACTTCACATGGTGATTTGACTTCAAATTATATACAACCCAGCAGGGCTGCTGAGGCTTTTGATATCGGTATTTATCTCACGCATAACTTGGCTCAGAAGAACAGAACAAAACTTTCACCTTCATATCGACTTACAGTCAGTCAAATATAAACAACTTTCATTTGAGACAATGTTTAACGAACCGTTGTTTACTTCGGCTCCCTTAGGTCAAAAGAAATCTTGCTAGTTGCATACCGGTTTTGATATCTTTAACCCAGATGCAGGAATACAAATAATTAGTAAAGGAATATTTGGCATTTCTGTGGTTCTCTGCGCGCCTTCATATTAAATGTTCATCAGCAGTAACAACTGTTAAACGCTAATTTAAGATGGATCTATTAAGTAATCAAACAAACACTAATGGTTTTCACTTCATGTGCGGTATACTGTTGACTGTAAAGCAAAATATTGAAATTCAAGACGCGCTTCAGCAGACATGAACTGGAAACATGTTTCTGTTTCTTGGCAAAGTAACAATTTGCTGTAGCGTCAAACGTGGAAGGCTTAGACCTTCACAATTTCTTTGAATATGCTAAATTTAGAGTCACGATCTCAAAAATGTTAAGTTAAAATGAAGTTTGTTTAAGATTTTATCGGGTCCGGCAGTCAAAGTACGAATTCTTTTTCATCATATTCCATTTAATTCATTCTGTCAACAAAATAAAGAGAACGCAATGGAAATCGATGTAATGTGGTCTTTGCACGAAGAAATTTCCACAACTCTACCGACTCCTGGGCGCATCGTTAATGTACATGGCTCAATGGCGAGCAGATAAGGAGTTTATGCCTCAAGTAAAGTTGTGGATGTTTTTAAGGGTGCTTAGGATAATGCAGTAGGAATCGTATTGGATACGCTGTTTTCACAGCTTTGCTTACCAGTTTATAGAAGCCACAGACAAGGCTGGAATCCTCACCGGCCTAAAGGATTATCCTGCTTCTTGACTGAACAATCCGGTTTTCTCCTAGGACTGAAAGAAAACGAGAGCGCACTCATCAGCGTTATTGTCTCCTCGAGCTCACAGATCAATGAAGGCAGTTGGCGCGCAGTGCATCTGATATGAAGAAATTTGATAGTCTGCCCGCGATTAGCTGATACTCGTCGTTTTATCCATGCATACTTTTACTTTGTTGGATCAATCTCGTTTCCTTGAGTGTTGTCGGATTAATCTTTCGGCCAGCTTTTAATTTTGGGTTGAAGATTGAATATGTCGATGCACGCATGAAATGGCATCAATGTATCGGCGCTTGGGAACACAACCGATATTGAACAAGTGCTGCGCATTCGGTCGAGAAAACCCGTATAAAATTGATTCATCTGTTACCCACGCCAAATATTATCATTGCATGCCGGATGCGATAAAGAACTGAGATCAAACGCCGAGTAGGCGAAGGGTGATGTCATCTCAAGTTTTTGAAATGTTCTGATTCGCTTCTGATACAAACCTTACGTCAGGGAATGTGTCATTTGGCAAAAACGTATGTAGCAGCGTTGCGCAATCAGACATTTACGGGCCATAGAATCTTCGTTAAAAGTCCACCGGCTAGCAATACGCATATAAATGTCGCGAATATTTTCAACGAACAATCCATTGATACGGAACTGCCATTCAAGCTGTCCTCTTCAAATATTTCTTTTTATCAAGATTAGCTCAAATGTTTACGTTGTGTCACAGAACTCAAATTTCAAGGATTGGCGGAATAGCGCACGCTTAACCTCAGCCATCACGCAAACCCACGCGATGAGTAACTCCATTGCCTTGCACGATCTTTAGCAATATACAGTGCTTGGTGGTTTTAGGTATTATTTCAGTTGGGTAGTATTACGATGGGCTAGTGAGCTTTGAAGGCTAAGCATTGTTCTGGGTTTAAAAGATTGTTTTCTTTGTAGTTTATTTTGGGCTAACGGTTTGACACTTTCAAGATTAACGGAACTTAAGGCCGGATGAAACAAGAACACGGAGTAAATTAAGTTACAACATGGAATAAGAGTTGTTCAATCGAGAACAAAAACAAGTCATAAAAAATCCTTAAATTTAAGTGAACAAAACGAGCGCTGAAAGAACTGCGTTGAGGTTATTTCGAAGACTGAGGGATGTAATGTGAAAAAAAGTGGATACAAATATGACCATTTCTAATACAAACGACAATTGATGGGCTCAACAGAAACAAAGGACCACTCGCGAATCTACAAGTATGTTAACTTTGTTAGTACATTAGAAGTATAAATTACCAGTTTTCGATTTGCACTGTATTCTTGTTTACGCGCCGAGTCTTGAATCAGTGGTTTTTCCCATATTTTTGCTGAATCTAAAGACTCGCGAAAGGAATGAAACCAAGACAACCTCGTTACCAGGTTGAGGATTCTGGCTGGGAAAACAGTTATTACATTTTTGCGGAGTATTATTTTTTGAAATATGACAAACTTTCAAAAGCTAAAAGTGTCCGGCCCCCGCAAAAATTTGATAGTGACGGACATGATCAATGCCAGGCGACACTTGCATGAGTGCAAAAACATGAGGACTTTGTCTGAAATTCATGTAAAGGTCTTAAAAGCAAATGGTAGCTGCTAAAGACTACTAAAATAAAACCTCAAAGCAAGTTGAGTTTCTATTCCTACAGAATTTCAAAATCCTCTTGAAAAAATTCCGGACTTTGTTTATGTAGCGAACTTTCACATGCTACAAAATGTCCACCTGGATAGGTATATCAGATTAAAACAAACGTTGGTAGCAAAAAGAAGCTTTCATGTCGACGGTTATTCAGTGAGATTGCTCGGACAGACTCAGTCAATGATATGGGTCTACTCAACAGTGAAATTTTAGAGAAGTTGTTTTTCAGTCCATGTGTTATACAACTAACTGCTAGCATAACTCTGGTTGAAGGGGATATTTTTTTAGTCTGCCGGGATGTGTCTAGTAGGTTCTATGACCTAAATTTAGAATGCATGTATCAGGATCAGCGAAGCAATATACCAAAGTTAAGGACTTTTTGAGAGTCAGATGACCTGAGTAATACCTTTCAAAAGTTTAGCTGCGCCTTCTTCTCACAACTAACTTGAAAATATTTGGAACACGGTACAATCTTGAGTCACAAGACCTATCCTATTTAGATCCTTTCCAAGCCCGATTTTAGTGAATTTGAATTACTCATTTACAGCCCCGTATACGCATTTACAGTTCAAGTGGTCCCTTGTTGTCCTCTCAGTAGAAACTTCTTCATATCAAGAGGATTAGATGGAATGACCAAATACAAGCAATAGCTGGCCAATGGCAGCTAACAAACACAGTTGCCTAGACAATAATTCAAGAAGATTCCGATATTACTGTTGTTTTCCGGCGACTAAAGATTTGCTCACACCCCGAGACGTGTAAACAGCATCATAGCAACCAATCTAACTTACCATTATTGAGCTTTAGGCTACATTTTGACGAAAGCCCCTTCCTTTACAAAACATAGTCTCAGTGCCAGGCTTGAACATCACTTCTTCTTACCAAATACAAAACTTTTATTTTAGTTTGTTCTGAGAGTTAAGCTGTACATCAAGACAATCAAGTCATGATTGACCATCGCAGCTGGTAATTTCGTTTATTTTTGTTACCCGTCTGTTTGACAAATCACAAATTGAGAGAATCTAGATGTCCATTGCTTACGCCTGGAAGTCCATTAAATTGTGTGTCAGATATAGTCATGCATACATGTGTGCCCTTGTGAATAACGATTTCAGTAAAAAGACTGTCTTGATTCATAAGTCCTCGTGTACCTTTTATGCTTTTGTAACAGCTAACCCACTGTACTGAGTTATCCGTTCTCAATATGCAGGAACAAGAAAGCCTATGATTGACTTGGAAATGTATAGGAAATCAGGAACACCATAGCTTCAATGGAGCTCCATTGAAATTGTTATTGAACACAACAATGAGCTAAGTCAAAGTGAGAATTGCATCCATTCCGTTCAATCAAGCGAAATACGTTTTCTGGTTTAGAATGGAATGTGAGAGGTGGACAAGCCTGGAAGAGGTCCAGACTGAATTTGTTTAACTACATTTGTCCGAAATTGCCGAAAAGAGAGAAACCGATGATACTTTCACTGAAGTATTTCAAACTTACCATCATAAAACGTTTGCTGCGATGAAAGCGCTGATTTGTGACGAGTTTAGGGAAAAATGTCTAGCACATCTTACACTCTCTCTCTCTCTCTATGGAAGCGACAGGGCGTCTGGCCGCTTTGCGTGCAAGATAACTGAACTTGAGGGAAACGTGGTTAATGATAGTGGCCTGATATCAAATACTTTCTGCTCGTGTACAGGACATGAGATAGTCTGATGATCTGCTTAAGCCAGATTTTTCTCGACCCATTTGACCTCAATTAAGAGAAATATAAGCAAATGACGATTTTTAACGATTTCCTTTTTGTCTACATGGAGACACGTACTGCATGTGTGGAAAAATTTGCCCGTGCAGATATCTGGTCTTTCAGAGTAGAAGTCGTCCGAAAAAGTGTCATTGAGTCCAGTCAAGGCTAGTAATACCAGTATTTGTTCATTTTTTAGAATGTTCAAGACATATAATCGCTTAATATATACTGAAAGAAGTCAAGAGTCTAATTATCATTTCTAAAGAGTTCCTTTACTTTTTTGTTTGTCATTATCTAACCAATCAGCTTTATCTCATTCAACTATAGAGCCATATCACAGTGACAGCTATTTGCTGCCTGAACTTGGTCAAGCTGGTTAAGGTAATCAGACCGCCAATTGGAAATTGGATATGTGATGCATTTGCAGCTTAAACAAACCATAAAATTAAAAATACGTCTGTACTCGCTTATATCACTTACTGAAAGATACTACACACCTTTAAGTTTAGCTGGCGTCAATATGAGTTGTTATTTTTGTCGATAGATTACTTATATATTGCAGGACTCTTTGAAGCTATTTTCGCTAAATTATCCAACATCATTGAAGTGATGATATCGATCCACATCAAGGTATTTTATCAGTTTCTATCTTTTTAACGTTGGCTAATGCCGCTTATCTGCACAGCTTACAAATATGGCCAAGTCCATGATATTTACTGAAAAAGTTTGCTTTTCTAATATAGTTAATCGAACTTACAATTTAAAAATATTTTTGCTAAACTGGATGTGAATTATTCAATGCATTGAAAATAACCCGTCATAATCATTTCGGTGATACCAGCGCAATATTTTTTAAAACAGCTTCAAACATGCAAGAAATTCTGGAAAATTCTCCTTCTTCGTTTAGTAAGCATGTGGCAATACTGGGTAACGCAGCTTCACATTGTCTGAGATATTTCAGGCCTTTAATTCCTATTCAGTTGTCCTCTTATAACAACTAGAATCATAGGCTCGATTTCCGCCGCTTTCTCGAGTCCGGTCTACGTTCCTCCCCGAGAAGAGACGGCTGGATGCGTGAGCAGCAAAGCATGACTGTGACGTAAATTCACAATTAAATTCTTGCGGCGCTTCAGGTGGCCGAAAATGTCATCCGATGACAATCATAAGCAGGCCCACATGACGCCTACGGCTCGTAAAATTTGTGGCGTTTTCGCCACTTCTTCATTTAATTTTGGCCTTCCGACCTATTTTGTTTCACATTATTGTTGCGGAAGGGCATAACATGCTGTGTTTTATAGAAGACTAAAAAAAAGTAGAGCAGAGCTGTTCGACTATGGTGTAGCAACTGTCATGTCAAAGGTCACACATAAGTCGTATGGTGTGTATGGTGTTGACACCATGTTTATGTTTTGCTAGTTCGGTTTGCTTTGGCTCATTTAAAAATTTATTTTTGAGTGGCTTCGCCAGAGACTGGTGCCGCTTTCCGTCAAGAAGACCACCGTACACATCAATTTGACTGAGTGCTTTGTTTCTTGAGATCGATGTTTGCGTTTATCCCTCTCTTTGTTGACTTTGTTCGTTATCTGACATTCTGGCTCCACATAATTCAAAAACAGATTCTAGTCTGCTGACTATTTTGCGTGTGTATATGCCACTATGGTTTAGATCAGGCAAGATTTCATCAGTTGACACGGCATTTGGTTAAATGTCCCACTAATGCGATCGCGCTTTATATCGCACAACTTCTTTGCTACTGCGACTAATTTATGCAGCCTGCTCGATTCAGGCAGGCAGATTTCTTATTGGTTGAAATTAACAATGCCAAGTCCACGAGTCCAGCCGTGAGTTCGGGGGAGGAGCGCGGGCTCCTTTCCCGAACAGCGGCTGGTAATCGAGTCTACTAGAATCATTGGCCTTACTAGAAATCTAAGCAAAAATAACAGTTCAATTAACTATTCTGTTGCTTATAAACAGCTAGAGCCCATGCCTGCTAAAAATTGACAGTCAAATTTTCACTACTAATTTTGAAAACTGAGAAACCGACAGATTCACATGGAACAGAACTTCAAAACACCGGATAAGGCATACGTAAAGGTTTAATCCATTTAGAGCTATCTTGTGCAGAATGATAAACAGTATTACGAGAAAGTACTGCTCGATAGCTTTTATTCGGAGCATTGCATATATCATTGCTTCGTTGACTTGAGACCGACAATCCAATCAGAATTAAAGTTCCCTTCAACATGACGTCCTTGTACAAGTCCATAGCCCAGACTAAGCAGTTACGATTATGAAGGTCACCTTTGTTGCTCGCTGGTTTGAGCAGACGGAGAGAGGTTGAGGTTAATGATCGACCAACTGAAAGAAATGACTCGAAGAATTCCTGCGCAAAAGATGTCATTTGAAGCAACACGACTGACGAGAGGAGGTAGAATAAAAAGGGCTGAAGTTGAAAAACGAGGGAGTTAATGCAGTCTGTTACTAGCCTGATGCAAGAGATGGGAATGTGAAGAAGGCACTTTTTTACAAAAAGAAGAAAAAGAAAAACGTCACAAGTTACATAGGGTCATGAGCTCAATTCTTGTTCAAGACCTCAAAATATTTCCCACCCTTCTATTTTACAAAACTGCTTGTCTAAATCTATTTATAATTACAAAGATCATTTTCATCAAAATGTCACTGTTAAAAGAATTACAGCACATACTAAGAATAATGACTACGTAGTAAATAGATAGGGAACAGAGAGAATGAGTTTATACCTCGTTAGAGGCTCATGTGGAGCGAACGTACTGTGAATGGGGTAAAATGGAAAGCATACATCAGTTTTGTGGCTTTGTACGGCAGCTCGTGCTTAAAGGACGATCGAGGAGTGTAAATCAAGGTTGTACAACCACGCCGTCTGATTAAAATGTAGAACTGATACGATAATGATAATCGTAAAACAAATGTGAAAGTGAGAAGTGCTTTGGAAAAATGTGCCAGAGCTAAAGAGATCTTCAAATCTACCATCCCACGCGGAAATAGTTCTGTCGCCGGGTTAATTTAGAAACCTATCACGTAAACTTGCGGTAAAGGGTTAAAATCCATCTGGGAGATAAAATCTTTCCTGGCATGTTTGCTGAAATCATTCAGTGATAAATAGAGACACGTTTATTTTAACTGCATTTGAACTCACAACCTGTAGCTGAAATGTCAGTATCCGTAACACTGACTGCAGAGATCAATGGCTGAGTTTGTGGAGCTTTTCTTTTTATGATATAAGTAATATCACGTGCAAAAGTCGATGATTGTTAAACAAGGTTTTAATACACCTTCGGAGGGTCATCTGGGCGCCATAGCCTGCCAAAACGATTCTTTTCACTGATTAAATTTTATGCTTATGCAATTTTGCCACAATGAAACTTACCTTCTTTCCCACATTCATTTAAATGAGTCATTGTTTAGTGCCCTCATCAATCGTGACTTCAAATTCAGACATAAGTAAATAAGAAGCTATTACAGAGGTAATTGCATGACTCAAAATTCTTACTTTGTTGGAAAACACGTATATGTATACAGAGCTAAAGGTTTAGATATTTGGCTTTACCTTTTAACTTGTAACTACATAAAGTCATAGTATAGAGTTTTAATCACCATTCATCCGCTAGTAAACTAATTCCCGAGGGTTACCGGTATTTATTTGTAACCCTGACTCTGGATTTTATTTTTTTTACCTCCAACATCAACGTCGGTGATCGCAAAAGATCAAACTAAGCTAAATTCGGACGAAGGGCGGCGATCTTAATCAAGAATTTTAACGAACGGTGTCCGTTTGATCCGGTTAGTTATATGACATGGTTTCGGCCCAAAAGCAACCTTTATCGTGTTATCTTGAGTTTTGCGTGCTGGATCTTATCTAAGAACGTACTTTACGATGAGCATTTTCACGATTCAGTAATTTATAGCCTAATAAGGGCTCTATAAATCGAAAGATTTCTGTTTTCAGGGGCACCCAACGGATCGTTTCGGTAAATTATCTGTTCGGAAGGCCTTTAATCCCCTCTGATTTTCTTGAGAGAATTGGCACCTCGAACTTTCGTGATATGAGAAATTTAATGTCTGTTGTTTTCAGACTGTTGAAAATGTCGTTTTGGGTACCGAAAAAAGGTCAGCTATCATTTTCGTAAAGGCGATAAGACCTAAGGTTTTCGGGAAATGGACAAAAAAGCCCTAATAAATTCGAGAATACTCAAGTTCCCCTAGAATATCCGAACAGATAAAATTTTTTTAGTGCAACCTAAAATTAACCTACAGAGCTTTAAAAGTACTCCAGATAGCCTAAAACAGCGTCTAACAGCATTCGAGAGAAAACGGTCGTTGGGTGCCCCTATGTTTTTCACCAGACGAGAGAAGAGACCTAGACACAGTAAAGTATCATTTAGCTGCCCTTCAGCTCAATGGTCAAGGGCATAACTTCAAAGAATACATTATGTTCGTGTTTTGCCGATAATGCCACGGTGTATTTTTTGTTACCTCAGGCAATCTATGGAAAGTCGTTTTTTTTTCCATAAACATGCTTTATCACCGGAAATTTCTTATTTCACCAACTCTACGTTTCGACAGAAATAGTTTCCACCTAAAGAAAGCGTTTGATGAAAAGTATACTTCAGAAATAGAGACCCATACATATTCGCCAGGTGTAAAGTGTCCATCTTAAAGAAACGTGTTTATTTTTAATCGCTATCCATGGTTACCAAAACCGAGTGTCAACTCCAATATTCTCTCTTGGTCTTTGCCCTTTCATGGTTTTGTGGTTGGGCATACAAGTCGGTTAATAAGCTTAAAGGGTGGCATCTTATCGGTCTTTATCAGCCGGAAATTCCAACCACTTTAACTACTTCAAATGTTAAAACTAAGTATCGTAACTGCAAAATTCCGTAATGAAAAATTCTTCCACAAAAAAAAAAAGAACTACAGTTTTGAAAATTGTAAAAAATAGTGTTTGAAATACTTGCATACACCGCTATGACCACGTCCTAACTTAATAAACCCTAAGGCATGTAATATGATCGTAAGTTTGTAAGTATTATGGGACTGACATCTGTGTGAAGAAAATGCAGGTAATAAAGTAAATTGTCCGCCCCATGGAATAGAGTATTTTTGGACTTTACTTACAGATGTTACAAGTATGAAGAAACCAGATCTTATATACTTGTCCACACCTACTGTCACCTACAATCTTGGACAGAATAAAATGGAACAATTATCCCCCATCCCCCCCCCCCCCCCCAAAGCAATGGTGAAGGCGCGAAGGAGCAAAAGCGCGCCATTTTGGCATCATTGAAATGGGGGGAGCGGTGGTCCAGATGTTCCATTTATTTTGTCCAAGATTGTAGCTGACTTATCCTATGTCATTATCCTATGTCATGGATAAATCGTTATCGTAGTCCTAGAAATAACGAACGACCGAGCAAACAAACAATAAAAAGATCCAGCATGCATGCGAATACTGAATTAAACGGAGCGTAAATCAAGTGCAACCGAAATGTGGTATAACAAAAACTCATTTGCCTAGTACATGTACTAAAAATTCATCCGGATAAAAAAAAAAATAACAAGGTTAAATTCACGTCGTGATTTTATGGTGTTTTCCTTTGTTTCTCGCGTCCTGTACTTTAAGAAGAAATATTGTCTGAATGGACATTTTAATTTGAACTGATCAAAATAAAGAGAGGTGTTGAACGTTGTATTTAAGTAACAGTTGCACACTGCCATGTAGCTGTACATATGTGCAATGCTTGTGAATGGATGACTTGATAAAGCTAAGTTTCGAAAAACATTGAGCACCCAACTCGTCCTTCCCTCCCCTGAGAAAAGGAATGATGAGATATTGTTCACGCCCACCCACCTACTTCCTACAATTTCAAATTTTGGATTTTTCAATATGCCAACTGGGTCGTATCAGAACGTACATAGCTTCCTGAAGTCTCAATTTGTAAGGCCTAAGCTATTTGAGACTCTGGCTAAGGACATGCTAATCTCAGTTTTGATTTTAAAGTTGGATCAATTTGCCGTGTGGCATTTTTCACAAGAATGATGTGGTCTAGATAAGATTTGTCAGTTACGAATTTTGATACCGTTGGCAGCTTAGATTTTGGTTTGTTTGAGATAACGATTTTTGATTGTGGTCAGTTAAGATTTGTAACTTGATCAGAAACTGGAGTGCGTCTGCTAATGAGAGAAATATATTGTAAACAAACATTTCTCTATAAAAGATATACGACAAAAATCAAATCAAAAGGGCAGAGTCCTGCACAGTAGTGATGGCCAGCTTTTTCCATCTCAGTGTTTGTAACTTTGTAACAACGGCAATTTGCTGAGAATGCGTTTTGTTGAAAGACTCCCTGGAAGATAATTGTAGCCTACAAACATAGCAAATATTCGGAACAGAGCGTTATTGTTAAACCAAGGTAGGGTGAGGTATGCATATTATCTACTCGCCTTCTTTCTTTTGTTTCAAAATATATACTCACCTTGGGATGAACTTAACGCCCTTGCCTTTTAAGTGCGGTTTCCAAACGATTGCTAATACATTAATAGCTATAACTTTCGTAAAATACCGCCATTTATTTCATGATCATTGAATGGCCGTAAGCAGTCTGTCTCCATCTCTGTTCGTGGTGATGGTCTTCTGGCGCCAAAAAGAACAATTAAACTGTTGAATTCTGTACAAACATTCTAATAACGCCTCCGAGCAATTAATTTCACAAAATTGAATAAACATAGTGGCGGCTTGCCTCCCCTCAGTGTTAAGATAATGACTTGATTAATTCAAAGGACTAAAATTCACGCAATGTGAGCGAGCCTGCCAGAACTGCTCAGCTCCTGAAGGCTGCAACTATCGGACATTCAAAAAAAATTCCATAATTCTTTGAAACATCTTTACTCGTTTTAAAATCAGCAAAGCCACCATCAAACTAGCTGAATCCTACACAGCATCGATACTCTCCTACATGTGTCTTATTGGCTACGATCTTCTTTGGGAGAATTTAGCTCTTGGGTGAACGTGTCCGCTGTCGAGTGAAACCAAACAATAATGCAATCGGCGTTCGACTTTCGATCGGGTAAGTATATTGAATTATTCATCTTTCAACAATGGGATATTGAAGAGAAGAATAAGATCAAATGTCCACTGATAAATTCATTAATTTGTTATTGAACGGAACAGTGGTTTTCTCTGCAGGCTATTACACTGAAATACTTCCAATTCGCTAAACGAGAAAACAAAGCCAGATAAGAGCCGCAGTTAAAACTAAGCACAAAAATGTATTATTCTGTTTTACAACAATCAGGGAGTCTCATCATCAAACCCTCTTTTTCACTAACTTGGAAATAACTTTCTGCTCGGTGGAGAATCACAGCTTGACGACCTTGCATTGCCGCCCAAAAAAGAATTGGTCAGGTGGTTGTTTCCTCATCCTTCAAATAATCTGTTCAAGTTTATCATTCAAACTCATTTAGATTTTGCTACAATGATATCTATTTACATAAAAACGCCCACCATCGAGACCCACTTGCTTTTGTTTTAATTCAAATCATGTTTTCACGTGTTTTGACCATTTGACGTCCCCTATTGATTGATTAATTAATTAATTGAGAAATTACGCCACACGTTGTACGTATATGAATGTGTACTTACAGACCTCCTTATATAGTTGATCGGAATCATAATAAGTAAGTTTCGTCATTTCATTGCTTTCGCTGACTACGAAGGTGACTGCTGCATTTTTTTTTTTAATAAAAACCTTAGGGAAGAAGCTTACCATCGTAGATATTTGCATAGTTTACAGACACCGCAGCGATGATGAACCGCAGCGGAAGGGTGGGTACGAACTGACCTCCTACGCATACCAGTGGTGTAAAGGCTAAATTTTCGAACTTTACGATAATATTAAAGGTTTTGCTGTTCACATCGTTTTTTGCTGTTTTTTGAGTTCACAAAGACTTTCAGCTAAGGGCAGAAAGCAATAAGTTCCGCGATAACCTAAACAGTTCTTTGTTCGAAAACCAACCAAACACATGCTTGTTATAGGCGCCAGTCCGACTGCCTTTTCACCTTAGGTTAAGAAATTATAATTATAGGGCTGACTTCCGTTACAGAGGTAACTACCTGAATGCATAGTCAGCTGGGCATCCATGATATTTATAGACTATTATATAATTTACACAAAGCCGACATTCCCTTCAAAGTAAACAAACACTTACATTGTCCCTGATATGACACGACAATGATTTATCAAAGGCCCGTACATGTATTAGTTTTTATGGAGTAAAACTTCCATTTCAGTCAAATGTAACATTTTTTTAACAAAGGAAGAGGGTAAATCTTGTTCAGTTTGTTTCATGAATTAGAGATCCAATTTTCTAGTTGGAATGCGACGTATGACTGAGAATGGTGCAAAACAGCTTTCCTGAAAATGACCGCTAGGCAATGTGTTCTAAACTCCATTGTTCTTAGTTGGGTTATTTATCAAACTACTTCCATCTAACGCCGGTTCTTATTGCTATTACCGGTACTTGTTACAATCCCTAGAATACTATTTTTAGTTTCCTAGAAGAAAATGGCGTATTGACTTAACTGAAAGATAAACACAGCTCTTCGCTTACTGCATTTTTAGGGGTGGTGTAACGTGGTGGTTGGAACAGAGACTCGACGATATCGAGACTTCGAGTGCGGTTACGGAGAAATCCCAAAATGAAGCTACGCTTTCGATTATAACGACCAAAATTATGATGGAAAAATTTTAGCCGAGCCGCTTAACCTGTGTTTGCAGGAGAGTGAAACACTTGAGGCAGCTCTTAACACTTTATATTTACATGCAGTTACCATTTAGCCCACAAGTAATCCGAGATGAAATAAAAGAATGTTTCCAGTAAAGAGCCTGTCCGAGAGCCTTACAGGTTGTTAGTTAACAAACCTTACCTGTAAGCTGCAACTGTGTCCGTTTGCGTTGGCAGCGTTCGCCACTAAAATGTAAATTGAGCAAAAAAAAAGATATGTTACAAGCAGGGCCAATACAGAAGAAGTTATTATTGCTGAACAATCAACTACGCTAGCCAATTTAATTTAATTTATGAATGTCGGAAATTTTTTAACTTGATATTTCTGTGTGCTTTCTTTTTATGAGCGTTTGCGCATTAAAGATATTTGTATACCGTACGCGACAAGCAGTTTAGAGGCCAGAACATATGACTCATTGCTCTATCAAAAGAATTTGTGGTTCTCCATGGCAAGTTGCATTAAATTGCCCTCCGGGCTTAAGACGTTTAGGAAACAAATATTTCAACGTGCCTCGCGTAACTTAAAATAACATTATTTAGTATAGTTCTATTTTAACACACTGATACAGATGCCGTGATTTGATTGGATGAGCTATTGGCCAACAGACTAAAGGAAGGACATTCACGTGCCGCGACCGTGGCGTTACGCGACTTTAAAACCTGAAAATGTGAGCGTTTTAAGATGACCTCAACGCAGCCATGTTAGTGTTCCAAAACAAAGAAAAGGTGGCCATGTTGGTGTACCAAACCAATCCTGTGGGAGTTGAACTCTTTTCTTATGTAAACACTTTCTTTTGTTCCATTAAATCTGCATGGGTACTGGCCACGGGAGTGAAAACGTTCTATTGTCCAATGTAAACAGTGATGACTCAAATGACTATATGTTCAGTCCGCGCGAAATTTCGCTATAAAGATCTATAAAACAGTGACGTTTGAAAACTATTTTTAAATTATTGGAGAAACATAAACTAAAGATAACATTTCAGGAAAATTTTGTAAGAATTTTACTGAAACAATTATATTATTCTCTCTCGATTATTATTTAAAGTATGGAGTGTTTCTGCGACCTTTGGGTTAATAGTTGCCCACGCAATTAAATGTCATGTTCTAAAATACAAATGTTCGAGACCGCCTTGTATTAGCTTTTTAGAATATAAAAATTTCCAAAGGCAAATATCAGCACATTAGCTAAAGACATACTCTCTCTATCATCTAAATGTTTCCGCGACAGCACTGCATGACAGGAGACTAGACTGATGCTCAGAGCTTTTGAATTTTGCATTGAGATGTCGTTCCTTGAGTCAACTAAGTTAAGTTGAGTGTTTAACTAACATTCGTTCAGCTATTGTCTCCCAAATACGTAAAAAAAAAAGTCAAGACTGTCTGGCTTTTCCGGCTGGTCTTTGTTGTTTTTGAAATTCGTAACTTGCGTGTAAATGTTTCACAAAACCCGACTAACTTAGCACAAATTTAGGCTGTAAACTGTTTACGTGAAGATATGAAGTTAAGTCTATTCAGTTAAGTTACCTTTTATGTCGAAGAGGTTTGTGAATTCCTCAGTTCAACGTGTTCAAAACAAGCTATGTGGAAGAAGTGGTAAACGTTTGCAACCCTGCTGTACAATCAGTAACCACGTTCATTTCCGACTGAGAAATTGTCTTCAGAGATTACTCTATCCTCTCAGTCCGTGTAGATTAACAGTTTCTTTTGTACTTTCCAGTATATTTCCACGAATGTGAACAAGTCCTCTCTGAGCTCAATTTCCGGTTTCAACCAATGAGGTTTTCTATCGGTCTTTTCAGCTCGAGGAGACACACATGAACTTCAGTGTCTGTAAACTTTGCTGAAATCCTTGCTCCGTTTGGCTCACATAAAGAATATAAACGTTCAGCCCCACGAGTAATTCGTCATCTTTCGTTAGTCTTAATCGTTTGGCACAATTTTTCAGAAGTTGCTCGACATTCTGAGGAGATTTTGCGAGGTATCTCCGAAAGAAATTCTGACTCACTCACTGACACAAAAAATGTTTCATTCAACATGCTCACTGAACACCGCATCACTTGACTTTGCCGCCTTTTTCCATAGTCATGTGATCAGACGCTTCGTTTACAAACGTTTAGTTTAAAACTGAAGGTAATCTACTCAGAATTTTACAAATTATTAATTGAGGTAAAAACAGCTACTTTAATAGGCAAATTAGTGGCTCCTGATTTAGTATTCAGATATTAAAGTATCAGTAGTACTGACAGTTCCTAAATTTTTTCTCATGCTCAGTTTGTAAATTGACAATAAAGTTGACAGTTACTTGTGATAATACATTGTTCGTGGCTAGTCTTACGCAGCTCGTTTCGTCGCGGCCAAGGGACTCATCAGAGACCTTTCTGCTTGGCAAACTCGTTGGGCATCGCGCCCAAAGTCCCGTTCGCTAACAAAATGATGACAGCAATCTCGCCTTATATCGCATAAGGATTCCCGACCGCACAAATTCACGAGTGAAAATTGACAATAAAGTTGACAGTTACTTGTGATAATACACTGTTCGTGGCTAGTCTTACGCAGCTCGTTTCGTCCCGGCCAAGGTTAGCGAACAGGACTTTGGACGCGATGCCCAACGAGTTTGCCAAGCAGAAAGGTCTCTGATGAGTCCCTTGGCCGGGACGAAACGAGCTGCGTAAGGCTAGCCACGAACAATGTATTATCAGTTTGTAAAAGGTACTAAATTTCATTTTCTTGCTTTTTTCCTCACTGAAGGAGAGAAAGGCCATATTTTAATAACGAATACCTTCTGCATGAGCGTGCGATTCAAAAATTTTCCGTATCGTATTTATCTTATATTCGAGTCTTTCAGATCGCGTATGAAGTAGTCTAGTCTGTGTGTATCGCGGCACGACTGAAAACTTTGTAATGCTAATTACTGCAAAATCACAACCAGCTTTGCAACAGTACTTCGAGCTCTTTCAAAACGTTAGGTCGTTCAGTTATTTTCGAACGGTCGAAGTTCTGACATTTATATACACGTCTTGCAAAGGCTCTTTAGAAAAGGTTTCTTTATTACTCTGTTAACTCCCTCCTTCATCGTCATTTTCCTTGCTAGTTTCGTCATTTTACACAAATTGTCTGATTTCGACTGGTTTTTTTTCCCGCCAATCGATGAAATGTTTCCCGGATTAAGGCCCAATATTCTATTCACAGTATATGACCTTGGGTACTAGCAAGGCTCCTATTTGAATCTAGTACTCCGAGCCTTAGAAACATCTCTGCACGGGGTACAAATATTGGATGGTCTGCAGGCTTAAGCTCCGTATTTCGAAAGCTTATTACAACTAATCGAATCTTTCTTTAGAAACACTTCTACAATGAACACTGCTATATGCCATCGCAGAGATAAGGACATATAAATTTTCAGTAAAATAACAATGTATTCTTTACGTTTTTACGAAAACGTACCTTGCAATGTACTCGATTAATTCTCAAAACATTTCATTGAAAATTATTTATAATACATGCACATATTCGGCCTAAATAATCGACATATTTCAGTTGTTTCCTGCAAGTTACATAATGTCTGTTCCATTTTATAAACTTGGCTGTTCGATCTATGGAATACTTCATTACTGTAACACTGACTATAAGCCAGCGATATATCTACTGAAATCATTAAGGGCAACCTCAGTACAGCATTCATGCAATTGATATTACGTAGCGCATAGCAGCCGATGTCGGTTACTAAGGGAAGTAGCTACAGAGCCATTTTGTTTAGTTTCTGGGAAGGGGAAGATGTATATATTAAGAAATAATCATTTTTTTTTTCTGTGTGCATGAATCTTTTTGTTCTAATTGTTTTCAAAAGCAGATATTATGGTTTAAATTTCTCGAAATGTGCAACACATGACTAACTTTGAAAGTTGGTTTTTAAAATACGCATGTAAGCGATCTCCTACGGTTTGCAAACCTCTTATCTTCGCTAATTATTTATAATTTAGCCTTAAACGGCTTGCCTTTTTTTAAGCTGCCACCAAAACAAGCTTAAAAGGATAAGTAAAGGTCTTTAAGTGATCTAAAAAAGCTTCACGCGCCTCAAAAGGAATGTTGGAGGTTAATTACAATGAAATGTCTCACCTCTGAGGGCGAATATACGCTCTTGAGAAGCCCTCGACAAATGGATTAAAACGATGTCGTCTTAAGTGAACAGAGAAGAGATAAAACCGTTCGTATAGCAAGACTAAACGTTTTCAATGCCGATAACGTTTCACTTGGCATTGCAACACGAAAATGACAATAGGGTGAAGTGATGAATAATTTAGCACTTTTTCGATTCTCTGCAGGGTGTAAATACAAAGAGGGCTTGGAATAAAACGTCGAAGTGTAAAGCACAAATATCTTATTGTTTATCAGATCTTCATCTCAGAGAACTTATTTTGAATAAGATAAAAGGCGAAGTGGTTCTTTCCGGAAACGCCTATGACTCGGCTTATGGGGACTACGTGATGCGAGGAATCCAAAATCCCTGAGTGCTAAACACTCAAAGATATGTTCTGAATACTTATCTCCGTTTGACAGCTTTACCACATTGAACTACATCTTATAAACAGAATAGTCATTATGTAAACCAGTTGTCTAGGTTCTCATTCTCCCTGCTCTACTCACAGCGCGACTTGTGGGTCTGTAACAACAAAGGCTTTCTCGGTATTTCTGCCCTGTGGAGAGCACCTAGTGAGCTACCGGTTTTAGGCAAAGGGCGAGGTGCTTAAAATGAACAATTAAAATAGATTTTTCCACGCAGTGGCCTGCTACAAATTCTTCCGTAAAAAGATATGCCAATCATAAGAGAATTAAGAAAGCATTTAAATTATGAACCGAGCAAAACAGAGACATCTAAATTGATAATGGAGATTTCACACTAGTTCTCTCTTGACAGGAGCCGAGGAGTATCAATGAAAGCAACGATAATAGAAATAAGTTTAAGCTTAAATGATTGTTGTTTAACTTTACACGGAGAACTTCAAATAAATCATTTACACTGCACAATGCCCTCACGTCTCTCTTCTGTTACAATAAATAGTAGAAACTCTGGGATGTTGTCGAACATGGACAAAATAATTGAATATAGTCCTTAGTTATGTAAGCGCAAGAAGTGCAAATGCGTACTGCGTTTGAGAATGACTTGAAAGGAATTGTTTACCAATTTTTCTACGGTCGTCTAGGTGTACATGAGGATTCGTCGACGAATTGCTTAGCTATGGCGGCCAATGTGACTCTGAAATCGGGGATTCAAGCGTTCAAACGAATTCCAGTTGGATTGCTAAAGCTAATTATAAGATTCATGTGAAAGGTTGTCTAGAAATGATATAGATTGAAGGCATTTAAGAATTATTGTAGTGATAGAAGCGTAAAATTGAACGTTGAACACTTTATGAAACCTCAGTCTATTAGACAGTTGAAGCCGCCTTCTATCTTAGTTTCAATCAATTACATGTGGAGTATTCACATAAGAAAAATAAACCAATGTATCTTTTATTTCGTACAAGCCGTACCATGGCCAATATGTCAGTATTCAACCCTTTTAAAATATGCCAAAACTCCCGTCTGACAAAACGGATGTTCAAAGTAAAATTGTTTGAGTTTGTACGAGAAAGATCATTAGTTCACGCAGTTCTACGTCAAAGCATTGAGGGTTTTGAATTAACTTCAAAGTCAGTTCTTTACTGATTGCCTGCCGGTAATGGCAAGAAATGAAAGGTATTTAAAATGTTTCATACGAAAAGCCTGAATGTAAACATCAACGTCTTGCTTACCTTGACAAGCCGTATAGTAGCTGTCCTTTGAAATACCTGACAAAGATGATCTCCGGTCCGGACAGAACGATCAAGGATCGAACCACCGTCTGAGCAAAGCCGACTTCAATATGTCCCTCACTGACGGATCGAAGAAATTCCAGTCATTCAAACTCTAAACTAAGAGAAAGCACAAAATGACGGTCTATCTGTCTTGAGGTTTTGTTTGCATTGGTCAATATATCCTTGATATTGTTCTTACAAAAGAATCCACTGTTGATAAATATCTTAATACCCTTAATTAATCCTAAAAAGTTGGCACGTAACAGCTACAATGGATATTTATTCATTTTACTTTTAATTTAATAACAAAGATAAGATCGCCGCTTTGATAAAACAGCAGGACTTTCGCCCCTAAAACAAATGAAATATTTTTAAAATTGTGTGTTTTTTTGGTTAGGTGTAAATTGATTTCCGGTTGGTGAACAGCTAGAGCGTTGAAATTTTCTGTTGGTCATAGCAACGCCAAGGTTAGTGAGAAAACTAAGGGAACTATGCATGTCTGAATGTTTTAAATGGTACTTCACCTTCTTAAGTCTCTTTGGTTTCCAAATACATGTGGATCTCTGAGAGCGACTCGTGGATGTCCAAGCCGTGGGCGCAATGGTTTCTAAACAATGGTGAGCTGTTTTGAAATTGGCTTAAGTTTCCGAGCACAGTATTGCTTTCATGATCCTATAACGACATACAGACTCGTTTCTTTCCAAATCTTTTAGAAAATAACATACCTATGACAACTTTTCCAAGGTAAGATAATTAAATGAGAGGCCCTGCTTTCAGCCAATCAATCATAACCCTCATTTTCAATGAGCCATTTTTCGGAGTTACAATAGATGTTTCAGTGATTGCATAAGTATTTGAAAAAGCTTGCGAAACGTTGATAAGAACCATAAACAAACAAAGTTTATGAACTCTAGAGATGGAAGAATGAGTTCAGGGAAAAAGTATTTCAATGGCTGGATTATGGATGTATGGAGTGTCACAGAATTGTGTTCCCGTTTCACGCACGAATTTTAACGAAATGCACGCTTCACACTGACGCTTTTAGCTGAAACATTTTTTTTGTTCATAAATTCACGAATCACACGGTATTTTAGTTGCTTTTCGCGCTTCACGCAATAATTTTTGCCATTATTGCATAAACCTTTTTCCAGCCTTAAACTACTGTGAGAAAAGAATTTGCGTGGGATGAGTGACGCGTGGAATTATTTTGAAAACGATATGACTGTTGGATCCAGTTGTGGTGGGAAACTGTGAAGGGAGGAGAGAATGGGCAAACTAAAGGGAAACCTACTCTTATTCCAATAAGGAGTTCTCCCCCCACCCCCAGCTGTGATCCATGAATGCACATTTATGTTTTTCTCAAGTTTCCGAAACCTCAGCTAATGATCAGAAGTTATGAATTAAACAGCAGAGTGAAGCATTACAGTAATGCAGTAATGAAGCAATGCAGTAAAGCTGCTAGAAATTATTTTTTTAAATTTGGTTAGTCTGGAGGAATGCATGTTGCAAAGAAGAGGGGATGGGCGAGGTACACCTTTATTGTACAGGTATTTGCTTTGCAGGGCATGGTTTTTGAGCCGTTTTGATCTCAATTGGACCTTTCGCTCCCAAAATTCCTTTGGAATATATCAGAGGGTGGTGTAGGCTTTATACGCACACATTAGTTCTTCACTTGGTACGGGTGGAATCCTCTCTCCTGGGGCCCGTTTCTCGAAAGCCCCGGAAACGTTTCGGGCCCACAAAGCCATTTTTAGTTAATTTGTGTCTAAAACCAGAGAGGTGTTTACGCCTGAAACCTCTCGTATGAGGGGAACCTCTGGTCATATTAAGAATATGTCTATAAAAGAGCTCTGTAATTATAAGGTTTGAGATTTTAATAATAATAATAATAATAATAATAATAATAATAATAATAATAATAATAATAATAATGGTTCGGGACCTAAGCCTTCGAGAAACGGGCCTGGGGTCCACCCGAGCAGAGTGCAGAGAGGATTGGAAACAAGCAGCCGTATGGAGCGGCTACTAAGCCTCCATGACTGTCATGCATTCAAGTAATGGCGGCAAATATGATACAATTTGCCGAGAAAATTTCAGGTTTTTCTCTAGTTTCGCCTCCGCTCTCTGGCTGAAACTTTCGGAGGATTACCAACTTGCGTTGCTCATCCAACCTATCTACTAAAAGATTTGCCAAAGTGTATGTACTTCACGTTTTAATTCGAAAGCTCGCTCAACTGATCTCAACATAATTATTTTCAGCGTTTCGCACATCAATCCGAAGATCTCAAGCTTTCTAGAGATCGTTTCAAGGTAAGGTATACGTTCCATTGTGTGAGCTTTCCGTCTAAAGATTGACATATTCTGTGCAATATTTACGTGGTTAGGTCTTGACGAATGTGTCTCAAGTACATTTAGGAGCAGGGTTAGAAGTCAATAATAAAGTGTATTATGATATAAATGATACCGTGCAATCAGTCGACCTTATCGCCTGAAGAAGACTAGCAGTAAGCAGTCGAAACGTCGCAATCTACATCTCAAGTGACTACATCGTGAGACAAACGATAATACACTTTATTATTGCATCTACCACGATGAATAACAACAACCTTTTCCTCGACAGGGTTGGAAGTCATTTGGATTCATTCATCATTTGTTCGGCCTTTTAAGTCTTTTAACCAAGCGTCAAACTAACAAATTTCACTCATTCAAACGTTTAGTGCACTCCTTGTTTTTTATAAGAATATATTTTTTAAGAATATCGAACCTGAAATTTTGCGAAATTTTAATAAACCCGAGGCTGAGATTTTGAAAAGAATATAGTTTTGTGTGTCATACGCTATAACTCTAGGAATATTCACAAGAATATTTTAAGCCTAAAATCGGCAGAAAAATAAGAATATTCAACCTCGGCCGAAAAAAAAACAATATTCGTGTGTAAAAAAAAAAAGAGTGTATCTTAAGTTCTGGACAGTAACGGTGAATGCAGCGTGACCTTTGCCGGCGCAAAAATCGTGCGGAAAGCGTGACTAAAGCGAGCGAAGGTTGAAAAAGCGTGACCTTAGCGAAAATGCAGCCCACAGGGGTGGTGGAAGGGAGCCTTCTCTAAGGGAGTGGTAGCTTTTAAGAATTTAGTAATCTGCTCTTTTTTTGTGAAGCAGTATTTACATCACTGTGCTTGGGTAGATTGATTTTAAGGAACGTTTGTTTCACTTCCGACACTGACTCATGCTGCTTGTTGTTGTCTTCGATTATGGGGGGTTTCTATGAGGAGAAAGCTTGGAAGCAAAATGATTAATTCATTATTTGATTTTATTTAAACTTGACAAAAAATACCAAGTGTGTTGTTATGTACAAGGTTAGTCCTGGTTGTTGATAGTCAACAATAACAATATCATTTAATTCCCCTTAAAATATCAACAATCAACATTGGCCTTCAGGCATGCAGGATTTACCATAGGAAACATTTACTATAGGGAATGAATTGATTGCTGTAGAAAAGAAGATTTTCCTTTCAGTCATTGCCCCAGGGATCCTTGGGTTTTTCTCAGGGGGCGGGGGAGATGTTGATCAAGGCTCAAACAAATCTCTACCTAGATTTCAGTTGTCGAGTAGTGTTTCGTTTCAGTGCACAGTCTATATCCCTAAATGATATACGTTGTTTTGGGGATGTGAAACTAATCACGGCTTTTTATGAAATTTCCAGTTCATCTTGTTCTGCGTCCGAGTGAACCCTGTGATGTCCTTTTAAACCGGAAAAACAAGCGAACGATTTGCTGCACCTCTTACAGTGATAGGGCCTGTCACCCGTGTGAGTTCTTGTGTGACTTCGTAGCGTTACCGCCTGCGTGAAGCTCTTGTTACAATGGTGGCACTTAAATGGCTTTTCTCCGGTGTGAATTCGCGTGTGTGTCCGCAAGTTCGAGTATTGGGTGAACGCTTTGTTGCAAAACTGACAACGAAACGGTCGATCTCCTGTATGAGTCCTGATGTGGTCCCGAAGGTGTGAAGATTTTCCGAAGGACTTCTCGCAGTGCATGCATTGAAATCGCTTCTGCTTCTGTCTCCTTTGTTCCTCTTGCGATGACGTCAGGGAGGCCGAGGAAGGCGGAAGTGAAAGGGCAAACGGAAAAGCGGCTGGACTGTCCGTGGATTCATTCTGCTTATTCAGCAAAGGAGAGCGTCTTTCTTCTCTGAGCCCGCACACCATATCATGCGGTTTTATCTGGGACAGATGATGCTCGTAAAGGCGGTCGGGATACATGGTAGTGACGCACAGTTGACAGTTGCAGCGTCGGCCATCTGGAAGGTGAGCAAAGTTTAATTTTTAATATTCCACCGGGATACATTTCATCAATTAAAGCCCCAATAAAAACTCACTGCGGGAGCCTGGCAAATAGATTTGTAACACAATAACCAGTGCTTAGCATTTGAATCAACGTATTGTATCAATGTTAATACAACTTTAATGATTTTATTATTGTCAGTGATTTGCAGTGGGAATCGATGTTTGATATTAATTTCCTGCTGAAAATTACAGTAAAAATCTAATTTTGAAGACAGCGCTTTCCGCTTTGAATTTAAGCTAATTGATTTCTTTTCCGAGAAAATAACAGTGTTTCGTTCGCCCCAATCTTGAAAAGTTGTAGATTGAACTTTAATGATTAAGTTAACGCTGTTCAAAGCAAACTTTTGCAACAGCTTTATTCTACGTTTTGTTCTCATTTCTTAAAATAAGATTTCTAATGTATTTTTAAAGAGTATATTGTAAAATAAGGACTTTTTTAGGGAAAATATATGCAGATGTTGTTCCAGTTTTGTTTTGTGTTCATTTCTTCTTGGCACCTGTTTTCTTTTCGAAAACAAAAGACAGCATGCGTACATTTCAAATTGATGAAAGAAAGAGACTTTTGTATTTGTGTTTGAAACTGAGAATTTCAGATTCTCAACTTTTGGAAAAAATCGCGAGATTTATCAAACGTGGAGCGAAGTGAAAATTATTAATGTTTGTGAAAACAAGGCAATATTTTCAGAGATATGAAGCATAGACTATCATATTCTATCTTATCGTAATTTCGTTATGATTTGGGGGAACAAGTTAACAAGAAGATCATCACATAACTTTTTCTCCCGTTGAAACATGGCAAATGTTGAAACTTTCAAATATGTGGCTACCTTCCACACAGTAAAGCGTACGGATTCATCTTTTATCCACACGGCTCGCAAAATATAGACATTTTCCAAGATAAAAAATTTTAGCCGTAAATCTGTGACAAAGTTAATGTCAATGGGAAATTAACGTCTATTAAACAAAGGTTTTGAAAGCGTGTTAACTTCTTCACTTCTCTCTTCCTCTTTCCTTGTTTGACAAAGTTTAAAACAAAGACTAAGTTTTTAATTTTTTTATCTAAAGGTTACTCGTAAAAAATATTAAGAGCAAACTTAAAACCTGCGAAAACTGAAATTTCATAACTGCGCATTTTTGCCGCACCTTTCTCCAATTAACGGAATCAAATTGTCGTTTCCTTACATCCGTTGAGCTTTTCAAATGTTGGTCTTAATTAATCAAGATGCCAAAATCTAGAGCAAAAGATACAAATTTTCGCCAGTCCTTTTTAGAAGGTTTGAAGGATAATGTTAGCATACTAGAGAAATCGAATCGCGACATGGTTGTACCATAGGCCACTTTACTGAAACAATGCCGCTGCCGAATTTTTGAACAAAACTTTTAAAATGGTATTTTTTCAAGTATTCTACGTCCAAACACAAATTAAGTAGTGCAAAAAATGGAAATTTTGGTCAGGTGTTTCATTCATTTAACTAGCGAAACAATATTTTAAACCTATGACAAAAATATATCACATTTTTCAAAGGAAAGGTGACCAAGGCCGAAGATAAGAAAAAAAGCAATTAAAAAATGAAAAGAGAAACCAATGTCAAGTTATAATATAGATGAATAAAAGCCTTTTGAAAAAATATTTTTCTTCATCATAAAGAGAGAGTGCATTTTTCTAAAATTAAAATTGCGGTACCTTTGCGAACAGCATTAGTATTGTAGTTTGTCGTAATGTTCTGGTGTAAAATGGAACAATTTCCCGTCATACATCAAGAACAGTAGAAGAAATCTATTTTTATGTAAAAGTAAGCGTAGTCTTACATTCCTTTTATAGCGTGAAAAGTAAAGTATATTTACATGTACTGTACACCATTATCCCTAAACTGTTGAAACATGTTTGTACGTCGAAACAAAAACGAATTGCAGTATTTTTTCGAATGTCTGCGCTGTTGAGATTGTTTATCTGAAGTGAAAGCTTAAATGCAAAGGATTCTTACCTGTGTAAAAGATTGGTAGTCTCTTTACTCCCTCCGCGTAGCACGGAGAGCTTTCGTGTTCAGAGAGATGTCGAAAACGAAGCCATTCGTTGCGAAGTAAAGCGGCGTTTTCGGATAAGAGCGCCACTGACGACGGTGCTGTGCTTCGGGACTGGAAAAGAACAAAATTATACCAGTGTTAAACAAGAATAACTAGAATTAGTTTAAGACATTAGTGTCATCTGTCTAAAATTTTTCATTGCGGAGACAGCGATCAGACTTTTGTATCAATAGTGATTCACCTACACGCCAAACTATAAATTGAACCTTTTTGGTGTCTAAAACTGAAAGACTATTTTAATTGAACAGTTGTTTCAAACATTTCCTATACGTCTTGGTTATCTTAATAATTGGTGTTAGAGAGAAGAAGCATTATGGTTTTTTTATCACTCAAGTTTGTAGGTACAGAAATAATATCAAAATGTTGATTCAATCTCACTTAAATTTAACGTAGGACTAGTTTCAGAAAATATCTGGAGAACTAACTTCAACACTTGTTTCAGTATATTTTGGTTTAAATAAGGAGAAAAGGGACAAAAAGAATATTTCATTTACCTCGATTTTATTTCCTCGAAATTTTTGATCATCTTTGATCAACTCGAATCGTTCACTGCAACTGTATCGGCCGAAAGTTAAAGAGTTATATTACTGAGGTAGCCTTTTGATTCGGCTCTCTTGAGATGATTAAAGTAAGTTAAAAAAGGAAATTTGAAAAACTTTAAATAACATTTATTTCTTGCTTTTTTATACATACTTTGAAAGGGAGAGAAATGCGGGCAAATTACATGTGTTTGATACTAGACACAACGAGGGAGATTGAGTGAAATGTAATTTTCTCACGAAAGTTACACAAAAACATTTTCACACTTTGCTCCTTGTTCGATTGTTTCGCTGTCAGGGTTAAATTTCACGGAAAATTACACTCTTTGTGAAAAACCAAAATCAAATCCACACGATTCTTATTCAAGCCAGAAAAAAGTTTTGTTTTCTCCGTGTGGAGCGATAATATAAATTGAAAGGAAAGAAATACAAAGTGTGCGAAACATTGCAGCTGCCCGAAAATTTGATCTTATTTGTCGACATATTATATTGAAGCAAATTTAATTATTTTTATGTGCTATTCGTACGTGTCGCCATATTCAGTTTGCCAATTGAGCCACTTGTAAACGGAAACTGCCTGTTTTCTTCAAGATTCAAATTAGTGAATACTTATTTAAATTTTTGTGATATTTCGTTTACCCAAGATGATACTCTTTCTATAATTTTCGGGTTTGTTTTGTATGACTGGGAAAGACACCAAGAGCAGGATTCCAGGCGTAACTGCAATTTGATAAATAGTCAAAACTGCAAATTTAAATACTAATCTTTAAATAGAGCTTCCTTTCAGAACGAACAAACTGTCATTGTCTTTGCCCATCAGAATTTCAATTCTGTTTACGTTGCCTCGACGAAAGTTAAGTTTTAATTACTGACGTGGAAATTAAGTTCTTATTATTTTTGTCCGGAGGGCTAACTTTCTAAGACGGTTCGCTTAATTCCTAATGATATCACAGCGCTATTTTATTTTGCGTCGAGTAAGCTGGAAATTTTAAGAAAACTTTAATGTTATTTGCCGTTGAAAGTCCGTTGTGGGTAGTAACATTTTGTAGACAAACCAACTTAAACAGGTGCTTTTTTTGAAAACAACATGACGTCCGCGCCAGAAGAGATAATTCAATTCTTTTATTTCGCGGGGTCGATTTATTTCACGAGACTGTAAAAAATTACAGCGAAATTTTTATTTGCCTTTGTCAGTATAATTTAGCATTCTTCCAAGCAGGTAAAGTTAAATTCTTTTTAGTTAATGCAATAGACTATTTTTGGCAGCAAATGGGTTCACCGCCTACAGACAAATTTATTTTTCCTGCTCGCGAATTTATTTTTAATATGTTTTGGTTTTCTTCAAAAATAAATGGCCTTCTTTGAATTTGTTAACGGTCCACCACCAAACATCAAGTTCAAATCTTAACTGTAAAATTGTTCTTCAAGAAACCACACGAAACAAAAAGAGCTTAAGAAAAACTTTAGCCTCATGCTGGGAAGCAACGCCCTTGCAGTTCTGAAAATAACAACATATTGCATTTTAATCGGTTGGTTGTTTTATCTCTAGGGAAGAGACTGTGAAAACCAATTTTCTCCAAATGAAACTTTAACTCGCTCCCATTTTATTCCGGTGAGACAGGGCGGTTTAGTTAGATGAAAATAAAATTTCCATTTTTTTTCGTTCAACGAGGTTTGATTATTTTCAAATGAGACTCCACATGTGTGAAAGAAAGATTGTAAAACTACATGGCTTGGAAAATGAAACGTCTTCCGTTTTGCCGCGGTACTCAAGAACAGTAGCTTGCCGCACGTAGCCTGGGTAATTCCTTACCACACCCTTAAAACTAAGATACGACTGACAGCAGAAAACAACAAACCTGGTGAAGTGAACAGCGCTCATCGCAATTCGCTGGAACCTCGACAACTTGGTAAAGTTCCCCACCCAACGGCGCGACCAGGGTGCCATTAGGAAGTCTCCAAGTCGAGCAGCTTCGTAAGACGTTCTGCGCGTCATGGCAGCTCAGAAATTTACAGCCTGGCGGTAGATATTGCGGAAGGCTTGGCAGGCCGTGAGATACGGGCGAATATTGATAGGTCATGCTAATCGCTTATTACCCTGGGAAGTAAGAAACCAAAATTAGAAGAAAGGACACATTATTTACGTCTTGAATGTGGTGAGCATTTTCTCGTGCACAAGACTGGAAAGTAAAACTTAAAGCTCGACATGTGTTGATTTTTATAGACAGACAGCGCTCATTTTTGTGTTATGGGATTCTTTTTAAAGGTTCATGTCTCGTCTTCCGTCTTCTCATACAGCGAAAACGTAAATTTAAACTACAAAATTACACGTATTTTATGACCGGATACCACGCTTTCGCTCAAAAACCGTTTAGAATTAATGCTGCAATGTTTAATCATGAATTCGGGCTGAAAGCGACTAGATGGAGCAATTAGTTAGTTACCGGCTGAAAGCGAAATGGCAAATTAAAATCTCTCAAAATGGCTAGAGTAAACGACCTACACCAAAATTACTCAGCTAAAACATCTTCCGTCTCATGCAGGTTTGGCACAACTAATACTAAAATCGCTAGGATTTACGCGTCGAAGTTGTCGACAAGAAAGAAGTATTACATCTGCTTGAAAAACATGTAGGCTAGGCAAGCCGCTTTAGTTGAGCAAACAGATAGGAAGTTGGAATAGTAGAGTTCCCTTGGTGCTTGGTATGGCTCTCGCAAACAAGATATCGAGAAATAGGCCGTTCTAATGATAAACGCAATAAACCGTGTACATTTTTTTGTACAACGGAGATTGTTACTGGGGGAAATGATAACACGAGCTATTTCGTCTAAGAATTCACTTCAGTAGGAACGTGTTGCCTTTGAACGCGTTGTAAATTGACGCGTAAAGAATTCTTTTCGAATGTTATAAAAACGTCTAGTTTCGCTACCGTTTTAAGAATTTAGAAATCGGAACAGCAGTAAAAGGCTAGAAAAAGATAAAAGTGTCTTGACACCTCTGAAATAAAACCTATTGCGATGAGATAAAGCGAGATAAAAATCAAAATTCTTGTACTGTTACTTAAAAAAACAAAAATCAACTAAAAAGAAAATGAGCAAAAACAGTGAAGTATAAAGTACCTGGTATGATGATATTCGAACTGTACAGAACGTAAACTCAATGGAACTTTTTACACCGGTCTTGGTCGTTTTCTGTTTCCAAGCTAGAAGTTAAGATCTCTTAAAACCCATTACATACCGAATGAACACAAAAAATGGAAGCGAAAATTGCCACAGCTGTAGGCCTATTATTTGTACGATTTGATCGTCACAGGCTCATGAACGATTTGCCAATAAATTACTCAATTGTTCTACCAGCGATTAATAATTGATCGCCGTCGATACGCTGAGCTAATTCGTTTTTCGACCCTTAAAGCTTAAGCATGTGACACGGAATTTAGCTTGTCAATTGGATATAAATTATGTTGATTTCATTATAACCCGGCGCTCTGTTTGTGTATCTCTGTTTGAAGGCTCCACTTCCGCTCGATTTGGCGGCCATTTCCTCCATGAGAAGAAACTTCTCAACACAGGTGTTGCCTTGCTGCACATTGACAAAAGTTATAGAAACTTTTTTCAATATTATTTAATTTTCGTTGATGACTTATTTGTGGTCTCATAATAGAAGGTGAAAAGTCTTTTTTTCTCTTAGAATCTCACTGAGTTCTTCGGAAGCCCAGTCGAAGTTGGAAATTAATATCGAAGTCGACAGCGACGAATTCGGCCGAGAAAAGCGTAATGTACTAATGTGGACAATACAACATTTGTTCGTTACTGCCATTTCAAGTTCTCTTTATGTTCACCCCACTTGAGAGGTGAAAGCGTTATTGTGGCTCGAATTTCTCTTATTAAACAAAATCTTGCTCTTCAAAATTGCGGTTAAATCTGATTTATTTAAGCTATTGAGAAATAACTTGTTAGTTGGCGCTCTGTTGTCCCGTTATACTTGGCAGAATTTTGTTTTGTAAACAGCACGTTTGTGGAAAAAGAGTCGAAATTTTGCAAAGTCATCCACATTACGGATGATTTTCGTCAAAATAACTTCCCTGCAGTTGGGTGAGAAATGAAATCTTTGAATTTTGGATGTTTATTTGCAGGTGCAAGTTTAATCATCCGTCGCAAGACTTTAAATTACTCTTAAATACTGTGGCTCGAGCTATTGAGTTATTTTGTTTCTTACTTTTGACTGTTCCATGCCATAAATACTCATCCCGCCCCCAGATCACAATACCTGCAAATTTAATGGTTGGCAAAGTTTACAGCGCTATTTTTCTCGCTCGGAACAGAAAATAGATGCTTGGAAATGGAAATGGCAATTGTGTTTGTGTTTGTGAGGTCGTACGTCACCGCTTAGTTGTAAACGGACCGAGTGGCGTCAGGTTGGTGGAGAGCAAAGGAGATGGAAAAGATGAAAATAAAAAGAGCGCATCTGCGAAAGCAATTTTTCACAATTTATGAGTGTGGCACAGTAACAAAACAACACCTTAAATTGCCATTGTTTTGCGGAAGTCAAAATTACGATATTATGATTTGGACACATGAGGGAAGAAATAGGGGTGATGTTTGGTGAGATCCAAACTGAATCAACGTTTGAATCGTTTCAGAGAATGCCCTTTACTGTGCGCACTTGTCTATCATATTGACCGACATAAAGATCAAAGATCGAGTACGAACTGACTCTTGCTTAAAGATCTGAAGTTTGCCAAGCGTTCAAATTGATTTTATATGCCCTGGGAAAAAGACAGATGCGAAGCATATGCCTAAGAAAAGCCTAATTAAAATGATTTATAACAACTATTTTTCGTGTTTAACCGGTATAAAAGATAATTTCATCATGAACAAACATTATTTTACTCTTCGCTGTGTTCGCTCTAGCACAATAAATGCTTTATTAGCTTAAATTTTTTCTCGCCCTTATGCTAATTTCAGACAGAAGTCGCCGCGGTATAGATTACTAAATAACCTGTAAATCCTACAATGGATTCGCCAGGATTTCAATTACGCACTTCTGAAAGCTGTGAGAACATATTAGAGTTCGAATGGGCAAAGTCGCTAATTTCAAACGAAGGCCGCTAATTTCAAACAAAATATACAAGTTAATAAGAAGGTGTTTCGACACGCTGCTGTCGGAAAAGTACCTATTTTTATTTCGCAAGTGCATTGGCTTTGAAAGTATAATTGTGAAGCACTTAGCTTTTTCCGGTTGAGAATAAACGCTCTTTAGAAAGCATGGTTTTACTTTAAAAGAACAATTTTCCAAGGATTCCATGACTCTCGTGTTTTGGAGAGGGTTATACTGTTTTCTGAAATTTGGTATAGTCCTAGTTTGAGAGGTTAAGGAAATAATGAAAGCTACTCTTTTCATAGCCAAAGTTGACAATTAAGTGTAAATCTGTTTATTCGGGGGCACCAGTCTTCACGTTAAATTTGTTTCCTGATAGGTGAATATCATATGCGTTTGTAATATCTCATAGGTGATAACACTTTCCCGCTTAACAAAGCTGAGAATCGATATGTGAATCGAAATATAGTGCAACCTTTTATTTCGTTTTTTGTAATATTTAATTTAATAAGTTCCAGTTAAAGAGATTCTATCTAGCGAACTTGGCGAGCAGGCTGTTCAATATCAGAAATAAACTTACTTTGACAGTACATTATACACTAGAAAAAAAGGTTACAGTTATTCAGAATCAATTACTGAGAAAACCCGTTTTCAACAAATGCACTTGAAACGAAAATCTCGACAACTTCAAACAGCGAATTACTTATCGATTATTCCATTTATTCTCCATTTCACAAGTAATTCGCCTTCGTCTAAGCCATACACGTGCGTAACCTCAGATTGAATTTACAGCCAATACAATGAACTTTTTCGCTTCAGTTTTGTGCTCAAAATCCCCGCTTAAGAAAGCATCATTCATTAGACAGTAGCATAGGAAAAGCCAAGGAAATTAGTGTCACTTAATCTCTAGGCCCACACTTACAGCGCACAATTCTCTTTAAATTCTGTTTACTTTGTAATCAGATGTCATTATAGTAAGGGAAATATTGAGGGATTTTAAAAAACATTACCAGGAGTTATTTCCTTTGCTTGGCCGTGTAAAGCAAACAATGCCAGACTTAAATTTGATTTTCTTCTTCGCTGATTGCACGTTGTGAATTCTCACGTGAATTGACTTAAACTGAGAAGCTCACAACCATAAAAAAACACTGCAAGCATAGTCGATTAATTAATTGTTTTCTCTCGTTAGCCAATTGACCGGCGGCCGAATCAACAAAGCTTGATAACTCTAGTAATAGGACCAGTAACTTCAGAGAGGTTCCCTTCGTGCTTGAAAGAAGGGAGAGGTTTTAGCTTTCGCAAAGCAAAATCAGGAAAAAAAATTCTCTAAGGAACTTTTTTTCTCTCGGCCTGAGACAGTGCACTCGCCCAGTTACCATCTGGAAAACAGATGCTATGAAGAAAATAGAGCCGCGCTAGGCTTGCAGCGTGTTTTCTTCACATTGCTCCTTTCGAGAATTATCACCATTGTGTTACACTGCTGTTAAAATGGGTTTGTTGCTAAGTGTGGTTTATTCCGGGCAGAACTCATATTTTCAGCCATTTGATTTTGAATCAGTAAAGCTGTCTTCACGACGAAAGTGATGCTGATAATTAGGTGAAAAGTTGCATGTGGATATAAAGTTCCCCAATTGTGTTTTGATGGGGTCTTTTGATTACCGTCATTGCTTCAGTATATCAAGTCAAGTCGAGTCTTTTTTTTTTGGATAATTGGAATGCAACCAACACCATCTCCCGCTTAAAACGAAAAAAATTGCTCTATCGAATAGCACAGTAACTACTAGAAATACAAAATAAAAGACTGGTTTTGTGATCCCCAGAATATTAATATCTTCGAGAGTGAAGGACTTCTACAATTAATCGTAGTCCTGTGCGACAGACTAGAATTAAACTGATTTTTTGAAAATTTGATAAATGAAATTGTGTACATTTGACTTGGGGGACTCTCTCCTGAAACCAACCGAGTGGTTCCCAATTATGTTTGACAGAAAAAAAGTTCTTTTATGTAGTTGCCGGCCAACCAAGCGTTAAATTTCCTTTATAGTAAGCCATAAATTCGTTTTCACTCTGTTTACCTCATGTAAGAGAGTATATTGTTTCCGTGTATTTGGCAGAACTTCAGTGAAGATTTCTTTTGTAAAAAAGAGTTTGTTAGCCTATGAAGAGATAGGTGAAGGCAACTATTGTGCAACAGACATCTTTTAACCAGCTTTGTTATAGACGAGCGTTCACACAGTAATTTCAAGAAAGCTCAGGCTCGCACCACAGTAGCAAGATATTGTTATCGTTTGCTGATTCTTCACAGTCAGCCAGGCGCCGCTTTCCAGATATAATAATTAGGACTTGTTTCCAAACCTCTGTCTCCTAAAAATTTTTTGTTAAGCCTAGTAACTAATGACGGAATTGATTGCATCAAGAGAAGATCAAGGCTGATCTTGATTATATGGAATGAACCCTTTCAGACCCTTGAAATAGTTTATTCTTCCAACTGATAGCCATAGGTTCCTCAGAATGTTAGTTTTTAAGAGTTTGGTGATAAATCATGACGACATGGTCAATTTACCGTGTTTAAATGTAGCTATAATCAAGACACCCTATGGTTGATGGGATTCTGTGTTTCAGTTCTGATGCGGAAATTGAGTGTTTTGGTCGTTCTGTTGTTTTCAAGTCGTTTGTCTTTGGACGATTGGGATGCTACGCCGGCGATTGCATTAAAGATGGAATCCGCTCAAAGTTTGAGCAATAAGTGCAAAAGTTATTTACTAAAAATCTACACACAGCACGGTAACTTTTTGAGTAATATTTAAAACATCTCACTTTAATTAATTTCTCTAAGTGACCCTGCGATTAAATTCTCTAACATTCTCGAAAAAGTTAATGTCAAACCTCGTAAGAATGCTTAATGCGTGTGTTATTGTTTTTTCAACTAACGCGAAACGTCCGTTTCAATTGAAATATGGATAACTTCAAGTTCAATTTTCTCTCGCGGGGTCAGCTTGAGAGCTTAAATCTCGATAAGTTCGTCTTACCTTTATTCAAAATATCACCCTGCTATGAAGTTTTTTTGGTAACTTTATTTTTGCCATTATTGCTCGAATGTTCTGCGGAAATCGTCTTAATTTCAGTCAAATGTCATAAGTAGTGGAAGGGTAAAGTTCACTACCCAGCCATTTGCGCCAGAATCAATATCCGTGCTCAACTAAAATCCTCTTGGTCCTTGTTGAATTGTAAATTCTCTGTGTCTAGTCAATCAAACGTGTGATTCCGACAAAAATTAAATGGGACCAAGTCCATAAATTAAGCTTAACATAATCGCCTCATGAGCGTTAAACTTCTCACTCAGTCTTTGGATCTAACCTTGGAAAGCAAAGACTACACGCAGATTTCTTGAGTTGCTGTACAGTAGAACTATGTAACTCAGTCTGCGAGTAAATGTAGAAGTCGTGTTTTAAATGCAGTTTCAGGTTTCTACCAGGTTTTAAACGACCGAACAAGCACAACTGACTTACAAAAAAAAAAAGAAAAGAAAGAAAAGTTCTGTGCTTGTTCGGTTCGATGATCAAACGCAAAAGGGGCACTCTGATGAGTTCGAGAACTCAAAAGCCAAGAGACTTATTTACATCAAAAGTTGTTGTCTAGAGTTGTTAAAGATTACTTTACTAATGCACGAAAGTTATGTAGGGGAATTTTGATGAGCTGCGAATGCGAAGGTTTTGGTCTCAAATTAAAAAAAACGTCAGGTAGACTTCAGTTTTAAATCCTGTTCAAGTGTCTTGGAAAGATTACTGAAAACTAATTGCAATTTGTTCTCCCTTCAACAGTTCACTAAATATGAACCTGGGTACTTACGGGATCATAATCCTGGCACCTTGTTGACCAAAACTGCTGCAAAATCTCCGTTATATATATTTCCCTGTTTAATTCTGGAGAACTGCCGATCGCCACTGTCGTGCAAATTCAGGAAAAAATAGATAAGTTCCTATTTGTTTTGTTTGTTTTAAGCCAATTAATATCGTAAACATGTCGAATTTTAAGCGCATCATACGTGCTATATTGTCGTTTTTAGGGTAACGTCACGAACGGCCGTTTAAAACCTCAATATGTAAATCTCAATGACATATTTCAGCGCGTTATATCAAGTATCTATAATTGCAGTCTAGACCACGGTTATTATCGATATCAGTTTATTTTTGAAATATCTTTAACAATTTGCGCTATAATTTAAATTGAGAAGGAAAGACAAATCAGTGAAGTTATTGGAGCCAGATAGCCGATAATATCGGTAAAATTGAAAGCCTTGCCCCAGTAGTATATGTTAAATAGAAAGCAAAACTAGACGACTCCTATAAAGGCTTGTTGCACAGTAAGCAATACAGCGGCATTAAATAACATAACATATAAGCGAAAAACACTTGGAAATATGGCTTCACCGGTGCCTCTTTGTCTGATTCACCTCAATTCATCCTGTTTATCTTGGTCCGATCACCTTGAAACTTCCATTTGAGACAGTTGCTAGGTTTTACGTCACTTGCTGCGCAATGTTGTGTCGCTGTGTCAAACTTATTGACACTTTTTGCGACATAACATCACGACAAACGGAATGATAAGCTTTTCTTACTGTGTATACCAAGGTCAACGTTGGTGTATAACCTCACCGAAATAAGTAGACAACATTCCTTGGTGGTCTAACGTTTAGGCAAGTAATGTGCACCAAAGCTACCAATGAAAAGTAAAAACTGAAACTTTGATAACTCCCTGCAGAAATATCCCCGTAACCACCTTAAACGTTTCTCTCAATTTGATATTCGCCCCGTCCCGAAAAATCGCAATTGTACTGAAGTTTGCCTTTTTATTCTTCCCCATGCTCTTTAAATCTTGGACCATCAGTTCATTTTTTATCTCTGTGGGTCTTTAGCTTCCTTTTTGCTTCCTCTAGGATAAACAAGCAGATGACGTTGAGGTCGGGGCTTCCAGCGTCCTTCACTAGGTCATGATCAGTTGCATAACCGTCTGTGAGTATTCTTCGAAACTTATGTTTCAAAGATGAAAACTACGAATTTCAGGCTCGGTAACAAACAGCCATCTCAAAAACCGGTGGTACGTTAAGAAATATAATCCTATGTAATTACACAAAATGGTAAAATGTGCTCAATTACTGAATCAATGAACGCGTTGAATAATGAGGTATAAGTGGCAACATAAGAAATACATTTTCTAGTGTTCCATTTTATTGTATACGTGTCAAAGCGAGCTACCAGCTGAAGCTGAACAAAAATGAATGTACAAAAACTGAACGCCGTGCAACAGTGAAAAAAACAAAAAGAAAGAAAAAGATCTGCGAAACAAAAATTCTAATAAGGGGTAAATACTAACTCGCAAATTCCTGTCCATCGATATTCAATCATTCAAATGCTTAATTCTTACTATCCACATTTTCACCTCCTGCCTATATTAAGAATATTAGAGTTTTGACAAAAAGGTGCTCTGTTTCTGTCCAATCAAAATAGCGGCGTGCACTGTACGAAGGGCTTCGCGCCAGCCTGCCATAATGTCGAATGTTTAAGATGAACAAAACGAAATAAATTGTTCTGCCATAATGTCGCACCGGTAACGAGTCTTCCAACAGGCTACCTACCTATCTCTGAGATGAAAGAAGCCGCAGCCAGTAATGAGCAACCTGAATGATTTCTACTGAAGGCAGAACATGTTGTCTGGTATGATAACCCCTTACGTAAGACACCGTCGGGGCGTTAGGGGTGCAGTATTGATGCGCAATTTTTTGTTAGCTTTGATGTTTGGCTGAAGAATATATGTAAAAAGGTTGTTAGTGTAAAAGGCTTGCAAATCATTGAGAAATTGCGTTTTCGTATTTCATAGCGCGATTTTTTAAATCAAGCTTCTATTGATATGATTTAGTAACTGATTAGCATCAAACTAGTAATTAACAATGTTGATTTTTTACACAAAGGGCGTAAAAGTTTGCATGCTGTGCATTGTGTACACGAAATTAAGGTCGGACCAGTTTAGGTTATGACAAACGGACAATAAATGTGAGTCAATCATTCTCTGCAGGTTTGACTCGTTACCAAAGAACTGACTTAAGCGACTTCCCACTTGTTTTTAGAACCTCTACATTGTAGCAACCTTTGCATAACATGCTCGTTTATATTTAAGTTATATTCAGTTCTCTTGTTCTATTGATGGTCATATATATCGTACATTTCAATGATGTCTGCCAGAGGCTTTTCTCACGCGCCTTGAGATCGCCCACTTGTACTCAGGGCTACCGAGAAGTTCACTGATGCGGCTTGTATCCAGCTCTCTCTCGGTTCTTTTTGGTAGAATAAAATTCTGCTGCCAAAATTTTGGGTAAAAAAATCATATTTAAAACTTGCATTTTTGTCGAATTTAAAAACGATCAAAAACTGTGTGTAGAGATGGCATATTTAATGTTCGTCTGAGTGAATTTGTGCAAAATTATGTTGAATTCATGCCATCAGAGATACAATTGTTGTAATATTTAGGTAATTCAGAAGTTTATTTAGACATTTTTGTGCATGGAGAGAGAACCAAAACTAAATATTTTTACCTACCCTACTCATGTAGTGTCACGTTCCTTTCGTTTACCCCATATCCCATAAATATTTGTCTTTTACAAAGGCCTGTCCAGATGCTGACCGCATATATCGATGTGCTCATTGTTTCTTGACATTTCATGCCTTCGTTGATTGTCGCGTTCCATTCGTTACGCTTCAACAGTCGGCGCGACGTCAAACGAATCGGCGGTAAGCTAGACGGAAAACTTAGAAACTGTCGTGCTTTTCTTGTTAGAGTTGGAGATTCCACACTAAGTGATCAAACGGTTCTTATTGTTGGATCGTAACAGAGTGATTCAAGCTTGCATCGGATCTTCAGGTGAGAGGAATGTCAAAGCTATATTTTCATTCCATCAAAACGTGATAAATTGTGGTCCAAATCCTACATGTTAATGTATTCCCCGGCTTTGTACTCATGCTCCCTTTGCGATTTGAAAGCGAAGACCGTACGCTTATCTTGACATTACTGACCAGAAACTCTCGAAAGCGCTTGTCAATATGATTTACTAGATTAAGGTTACTTCTTATCTCGGTTTTGAGTTCTGTGGATTGCTTATATTCTGACAGATTGATCTATAAACTTTAGACGTGTTTCAAATGTCTTCCTTATCAAGATGTTACAGACTGCAGAACTAACTGAACGAAGAGTCAAATTTGTTCAATCCCTTGCTAGTGTGGCAGTATGAAAAACCGATAAGACATTCCGCAAACGGTGAAATCGTAATGTCGCGTACTGTTACGAGTGCATGTCGAGTGAGCTGTTTGTTCTGAGGTTAAAAAAAGTTTTAATATCTACAGTGACGTTTCGACTCTGTGACATGTTTCGTCACTTGACATTTATCTTTCATCCACTCTCTCTTTCGAGTGATAATAACAGTATGATTCCTGAATTCTCGAGAACGTTTATCAGCTTAAAGGTTCAAGAACGTCCTTGGCGACAAAGCCGAAGTTCAGGAAACCATTTTCTGCTCCGTTGATTTGTGCATGTAAAACGTACTCCCTTCAATTTTCATAAATGCCTGCTAATGACCTGAAAACAAACAATTCTGTCCTGAAATGTTATTGCCTCAGCTGAATTATGAACAGTTAAGGGCATTGCACGACTAAAGAACTACAGTACAACGTCCGGACGCGGTTTTGTACGAGAACGAAACTGGTTGCAGCTCTAACTTCTGGATGATTCGTGATAAATGGGAAAGTTTTCATTGCGCGATTTCAGATTGAATTTCCGGTTGAGGGGTTAAATATACACTCTTATGTTTTCTCTGGCAGCTTTTTCTTCAAACAGAGGGTAAATTATACTTGGCGGTCGTTCCATGTAAGCCTGTGTTTACTTATCCCGTTAGTTGGGTATTGCCCCCGTTTTAAAAGTCACGAATATCTGCTATCACTAGATAACAAATTGGAGACCTCGAAATAGACATGTTAATCACCTGTGGGAAAATAATTTGGAGGTTGACTTTTTGGGCTAGTTATTTCATAGTATTAAGTTGGACACAAACTTTAAAACCCTAGAATTTATTTAAAATTTGTTTGTCGCTATTACTGGGATTAGAGCATGCCAGAGAGAAGGTAAAGTATTGGATATTCCAACGAGACCATTGATTGCATAGAATATAATGCCGAAATGGAGATTATTTTGGAAACAAAAAGTAGGTTATTAGCACTTCGTAGAAAACATTAACAACTAAAGTTCACATTACACAGCCTGGAGGCAAATTATTTGCATGATTGAAAACGAGCACCATCGAAACATTAAATCAATAGTTCCCAAGAAAACTCTTTCAGCTGTAAGAAAGCAGATTAACTATATTGTACTAAGCAAGTCGAACACAAAGAGAACTCAAAATCGATGGGAAAGACTCAGGGATCTGCAAACAATACACTGTACGTGATAGGGTTGGGAGAAACAAAGCCATCATTAAATAAGAACGAAATCATTCCTTACGGGTAATAACTTTTAATTGAATCACCTAATCTGCGTGTGGTCTTGATTAATAACGATAGGAGAGACTGTTGTGACGATATGTCGATCAAACCTTTCAGTTGTTTAGGAAAGTGGATGTACTGGTATACAGTATAATAATATTTGTCTGCCCAAGCTTCACTTTACTTCATTAAAGTACACCTGTTATTAATCACGAATTGCAAAGAAACATTTTTCAAAAGTAGCTGTTGCTTTAAGAGAGGTAGCTCAGTACTGAATCCATGGACTACTTAGAAACTACCGCAATGATTCGATTTAACGCCTTCCTTCCAATAACCGCCACCTTTATAATAAGCGCTCCCCATCGAGTGCCATTTTCTTAATAAGCGCCCCTCCCAACAAGCAAGCGACGTTTAAGGCATTGACAAAGAATAGATTGGTTAGACGAATGCACTATTAATTCTATTTTCCAGTTTGGACATTATGACTATCAGAGCCCCCTAATGTTACAATTCTTGAGTCAAGGGATCTGTTTAGAAGATGTGATCTCAGGCGAGGGAAAAGTAAACATAAAGCGTAAGAGGAGCTCAATTTGTCCTCGCCAAAACGGTCTCAGGAAGCACAACTTCGTAACCTTTAAAACCGGCACAATGTTTCTTCTTTAAAAAATAATTCTCCAGGAAACATTTTATGAACAAACTAATCCAAAAAGGCAAACACATTCCATTCTGGTAAATTCATGACATGCAAACTTCAGTCACTATTGACGACAAAACATAGCCAATGAGCGTGCGACAATTTGACAGTTCGTCAATTTAGCAAGAGTTAGTAACCATGTGATTGCTATATTTTGCTAATCTCAACTGCTTGAAACTGCCAAGCGATGTTTAAAGTAAGGGCACTCTTACTTTAAACACCTGACATTTTTTTTGTTGACTCTAGAGTAAGGGCTCTTAACACAATGTGAAAGATTTACATTTCTACAGTTCAAAAACGCCAATACTTTTGTTAATATGAAGAGCCTTGTTCTATTTATCAAAAAATTGTTCAACAAAATATCAAGTGTTCATAGTTCTAGTGGCCTCACTGTAAATATAATGAGAAAATCGCTGAATTCATTTAAAAGTAGTGTCCTGAAGAGAACTTATACTCGGTGATCGGTTTTTGTTTGCTTCATGTTTGGTAATTATCCATCAAAGAAATCTAGAGAAAGACATTTGAATCTTCAGTGTAGCAAAATGCTCGATGGCAAGTGAATAAGGTATTTACTCCTTATATTATATTCCATAAAGGAATCTTTGTTGATAATAACGACCAGCCTCGTTAACATACTCGCTTTATTCTCTGATCCAGCTTCAAAAATATTAACTCTGATTATTCGAAGGGCATGGTGCAATTAACTGTCCCAAGAAATTTGAACAAAGATGTTTGAAATACTTTTTCTTTACTGGTGATTTAAAAGGAAAAAAATCACAGAGAACGTATGGACTCGTTAGTGTTTTACCAGACATAAAATTTTGTAGCTTTAGAAAGCCTGTATCCACTTCGATAGTAAACGCAAAGCAATAGTAATTTAACCAATTACCGAGTCTCACAATGTTAGGAAATGTGAACAATGACTTGAGCAAAGGTTCGCTAAGGAATACAGCAGATCTGAATATGACGTCATCAGAATTGTAAGCACATACAAGCAATGCACTTGTGGTTTATCCGTTCATCAAAAGTTGAAGCTTTCTTTTACATTGCTCGTTTGCTTAGGAAGTTTAAACAAGCAAGCAAAAGAACTATTAACTACAGGGGAGAGATTAAAAAGGTAAGAAATCTGTTAAGGTAGTGGGTTGAAACGATATTTTTGACAAAGATTCTTGATGTATGATGTGACAATAAAAACCGTCTGAAACGTTTGAACTAATCCGTGAAACATCATAGAGCTAGTTTTTTGAACCACAAATACTATAATTGAATTCTTTTTTTACAAAATGAGTGTTCCCATCATTAGCTCAATAAGTTTCGTATCGCTTTTCTCAGTCTATGAGATAAGTACGTATTTGCACGAACGACCATTTACTATCGTCGCATTGGTTTCACTCATTTCGTCTTAAATAAGTTTTGATTAGATGGGCCGCATAATTGTTATACAGTGAAATCTATCTTAAGCGGACACCATTGGGACCCTCACTAGTGTCCGCTTAATACAGGGTGTCCGCTCTAGACAGGTTCTAATATATCGTGCAATAACATTTAATTGTTAACCCTTTTGAAATCGTCACTTTTATCGATAACCGCATATCAACGTTGCCTAGCTCCTAGGCCTCGATATTTGAATATTCCAGTTAGCTTTAAAACGACATCGCTGAACAATGATCTCAAAGTGACTCAATCGTGAGACAACCGAGTTTAAAATTCATCTGTCCTATCTTACACCAAGATGAATAATAAAGGAGTCTGAGCTGAGCTTTTAGAAGTAAAAAGCCCTTGAAGTGTCCGCTTATTGTAGGTTTTGTGCAACAAAATGGCTTAATATTAGTGTCCGCGTCCGCTAAACAGAGGTGTCCGCTGACTGCAGTAAATGCGGGTAGAAAATTTAGGGACTCAAGCTGGTGTCCACTTAATACAGGGTGTCCGCTTAATACAGTTTTCACTGTATAGGAAACACTAACAAACACTAACGTGTCATTACGAAGTGACCCAACTTCGGTCAAAACGTTAATTTTTTTATTAAATCAAGGTAATTGTGGGGAATTCCATTCTCTTAAACTGATATGAATTTACCTATACATTCCAACTTCTTTATCTTTAACATTATCAATTGTCCTCAAACATCCGTTTCTCGTGATAACATCAAATTAAAACACTTAGTTTGTGGTGCATTAGCAAAGGAATTTCGCTCGCATAATATCAGTACGTCGTGTATTGGTTGTCTCTGTATGTTTTAACCTTATGGTTAAATACTGACATGTTTGCTTTGAACGATCCTTCACGAACGCGTTCTTTGTAGCTTCAGGGTTGCTACTTCCGCAGGCAGTGAATTTGTTTATCTTTATTTTTGGCATGATTGAAAGACCATTTGATTTCTTACTTCGTCAGCTTTCGATATTTTGCTAATCTCGACGGCTTAAAACTTCCAACTGATTTTTAAATGTAAAGAGGAAATCGCTAAATTCACTAAATTATTTCATCGCTAAAAATAGTGTCGTGAAGGAAACTTCTGCTCGATGATCATTTGTTGTTTGCTCGAGTGTTATGTTTAACAGATTGGCTAATGATCCATGCAGCAAAGACATTTATGACACAAGGACATTAGAATCCTCAGTATAGCCAAATGCTTTATGGCAAGTAAATATGGCATATATTCGTCGTATCATATTCTATAGACCGTTTTCACTCCCGTAGCCAGCAACCATGCGAATTTACTGGAATAAAAGGAGGTGTTTACATAAGAAAAGAGTTCAACTCCTTTTAGATTGGTTTGGTACATCAATATGGCTGCCGTGACGTCATGCGAAAATGCTGTATAGAGGAATCTACATTAGCATAAGCGCTTGAGTTCCTGATCGAGTTACCAAAAAATTACAGCCCTGAATGTTTAAAGGACATAGTGCGGTTGATTGTCCCAAGAAATTTCGGCCCGATGTTTTAAATACTCTTTCTTTACTGCAGGTTCAAAACATCAAAAATTCACAAAGAATATAATTTATGGGTTCATTAGTACTTTTTGCCACCCAGAAACTGTGTAGCTTTTGAAAGCCAATATCTTCTTTTACATTAAACCCAAAGAGCTAAACATTTTGCCAATTTCTGAGTCTTACAATCTTTATAATTGTTTGAAGGCAACTGGTATCTGCAGTATAGTGCCTTCTCTACGCAGGTTCTCAAATTAATGTGGCCAAATGTAAACAGTGACGTCAACAAAGGTTCCCTAAATAATACAGCTGATCTGAATATGACGTCATCAGAATTTTAAATAGGAACCGCTTTGAAGGTGGTCAGTTTTTTCCTACAGTTTATGCACGTTAACTGCTCAATGATTTTGCTTTGAAGATTCGGCGTTTTTGAAACTAAGGACAACTCTTCGTAAACTGAAAGAAGACCCAATATTTTCCTCAATCAGTCAAAGTTACGCACATCAAGTTTTTAAATATGATTAAGTAGTTTTGAGGGTATTAAAAAGCAACTGGCCATCGGGTCACCAAGAGAGGAGAGTGTTTTGATTTGTACCACAATCTCTGAACTTGCCCCGCAGACAGCAATATACGTCAAGACCAGCAAGGAGAATTGAAATTCTGGTCTAGTTAAAAGAAAATTGACTTTTCTCTAAAATATTACAAAGAAAACCTTTCCATAATTGAAAAAAATATATGGCATATTGTTCATCTAAACTACATAGACAACTTTTACAGAGTTTAGGAACTTTAAAACGTAGTTTTACTTTACTATTAGTATATTTAGTTTTGTATGCACTATAGCATTTGAAAATTTTCCATTTTTCTACGTCTGAAAATCTGCAAATAAGTGTTTTTTTTAAACAATAGTTACTCATTGCAGTCAAATATTAATTACGTTAAAGATGAAGGTTTTTCTCTTTGTGCTATTGTGTAAATTCCTTTTTTTTCAGATTACATTGTTCTTGTAATGATCTCCCAAGTACAGTTTCAGTCTTCCAAATTAACCTAATATATGGAAGAAGAACGCCACGACTAACTTTAAATACTTATTTATTTATTTTATTTATTTAACATTTCTTTATACACGGTTAAAAATCATCAGGTAATACTAATATTTAACGTTATATATAAAAAATTAAAAAAAAAAAAATTAATACTAATAAACTACTAATAAACTGTCCATGCTAAATACTAGTTAATAAAAATTGAAGTAGTAAATCCTAATTTAAATATTAAACTAATCCTGTTTTCCATGAATGCCGTGTCTAACTTTGCTTTTAAATTGAATAAAAGATTTTATCATCCTGAGATTGCAGGGTAGGCTGTTCCAGAGAGTTGCACCACTGTAACTAAAGCTATTTTTCATATAGTTAGTTCGTGGATGAGGTACAACCAGTTTTTTTTCGGAATCCCTTAAAGAATAGCGCATTCCACTACGTTTTAGAAATTTAGACGATAGGTATTCAGGAACCAAGCCATTTAAAGATCTATATACCATTAAGGCTTTCTGAATTTGACGCTGGGTACACAAATCTTTCCAACACAGTTGTCGTATTAGACCTTTGGCATCAGTATCATAACTAGAGGAAGTTAACACGCGAGCGGCGCGGTTCTGAAGCTTTTGTAGCCTGTCCGACAAAGTTTTACCGCAATTACCCCAGACAAGATTGCAGTAGTCAAAATGAGGTTGAATTAGAGCACTGTATATATAAAGCAGTGTAGCTGGTGGAACAAAAGGCCTAACACGTTTTATGGCACCAATCCCAGATGCAATCTTTTTAGACAATTTATCAATATGGGTTTGCCAAGTTAGGTTTTCGTCGATCAACACACCGAGCGATTTGACTGAGGATACACGATTTATTGGAACATTATTAATTGAGAGCTCAAGTATATCTGGAAGGGTACTCAGTCTTTGTCTGGAACCAATCAACATAAATTCCGTTTTAGTCGCGTTTAAAGTAAGTTTGTTAGAAGTAAGCCATTTGTTTAAATTACTTAGATCGTGATTTAGATTAGACTGTATAGAGCTCAGATCAGCTCCCGCATACATCAGCATACATCCTAGGCTGACATGATGATAAGCAGTTGGGCAAGTCGTTAATGTAAATAAGAAATAATAGGGGACCTAGGATTGTTCCTTGAGGTACCCCACATTTTAGCGAACGCGTTTGAGAAAGAGAACCATTAACAAGACATCGTTGTGTACGGCTTGTTAAATATGAGTTGAACCAGTCAAGAGCTATTCCTTGAACTCCGTAAAGGTTCACTTTAGTTAAAAGAATTTCATGATCAACAGTGTCGAACGCTTTTTTTAAATGGAAAAAAACTACAGCATTAACATTTCCGCGATCGATATTAAACGCCCAACTATCGGTAGCTTCTAATAGAGCAGTAACAGTTGAATGCAATGAGCGAAAGCCCGACTGTTGTTTAGAAATTACGTCCTCTTTAGTTAGAAAGCTATATGGCTGGTCATACACGATCCTCTCGAATACCTTAGCAATTACTGGAATGACTGAAATTGGTCGATAATTATTTAGATCAGATCGCTCACCCTGCTTAAACAACGGAGTAACTCTAGCACATTTCCAATCGTCAGGAAATATACCAGAAGTCAAAGACTTGTTAAAGAGGTCAGATAAAGAGACCGAAATAAGATCAGCACATTCACGGATTAATCTAGCAGAAATGTTATCAAGACCCGTTGCTTTAGATCTAGATAATTTGTTTAGATGAGAAAAAACAATATTACTGCTAGCTGGACAGAAATGGAATGTTTTGTTGTTACAAGTGATAAAGTTAGTGTAGCTCGAATCATAATTTTGACCTATTGGAGGTATTTCATTGGCAAGTCTGGGCCCGGTTGTTGAAAAATGGTCATTAAAAGTATCTGAAATTTCACTAGAATTATTGATTACAACGTCATTTACTTTTAGTTCTTTCACAGTCGCATTGCTTTACGGCGAGATGTAAGTTCATTAATTGTTTGCCAAGTTTTCTTAGAGTTGTCCTCAAATTACATAAAAGCTTTCGAAAAATAAGATGCCTTAGCAGTTTTGATCCTATTATTTATTGAGTTTCGCAGCTTTTTATATTTTGCCCAATCGCATGGATCATTTGACTTAACAGCTTTTCTCTTGGCAACGTCACGATCGCGCATACCTTTCTTCAAGTTTGAGTTGATCCAGGGTGCCTTATGTGATCTTATACGTTTAGTTCTAAATGTATAAGATCATATAAGGCACCCTTACGAATTATTTAGGAATTAATCCCTGCTGTTGCAAAAGTGCTATCTCAACTGAAGTGTGTAAATATCGCTGCAGGATTAATTCGAGTGTACAGAAGTCTTAATTTCCGTCGTTTTAATTAATATACCATCTTTGTAGCAGCAGATGTTTCCTGTTCTCATTGACTGTTGGTCTAACTTTGTTATCAATTTAGGTTTGACTTCAACTGTGTTTGTTACAGTTATGATATGTAAATAAGACGTTTTGCTGTAATTTTTCCAACGCAATTCGGTCAGTGAAAAATAGTTTTAACAAGATCATAACACATAATGTTCCGAATCAGAAGTCGAGATATGCAATCTAGATTGAAGGTGGCGACAGTTGGCGGTAAAATTCCCTTCACTTGTCATTTCATTAACAAAAGTGTCTGAAAAACGCCTGCACACCCAAAACACGCCTGTAGCCACCTCTTAAACCGAATTAAAAATATAAACATGAACGCTCTTAAACAAAAGTGTTTTCGATCTCTGGTATCTCGTATTTTGTTTCATTTTCGGTGGGCGCGAACGGGCGTGGTCAGGTGTTATTACGCCCACGTAAACGTCACCCTGAGGGCTTGTATTCCAGTGATCAGTATTAAATAGATTGCCGGCTGTGGTTTATGCGTTCATCTAAAGTGGAAGCTTCCTTTTACATTATCTGTTTGTCTAGGAAACGTAAACAAGCAAGCAAAGGAAGTAAAAACTACAGGGGAAAATTAAAAAGGTAAGATATCCGATAAGGTAGAGAGAGGAATCCACATTCCCGACTCTCTGTTTTCTTAGCAATAAATTAAAAAAGTCGGGTTATCTCGCAGTTTCCTTAGCAGCCGTTTTTGAGGTTGCCTCGATAATAAATAGATTCTTGATGCACGATGTGACAACAACAAGCCGGTTCTGTAAAACAGTGTAGAGTTAGGTGTTTAAACAACTAACGCAAACTTAAAACTCTTTTTACGTTAATCCCTTAAGCATATACACTCTTCCTGTTAGGTCAATAAGCATTCGTATTCCTTTTTTCTCTATGAGATAAGTGCGTTATTCCACAAGCAAACGACTATATGTTATAGTAGCATCATTTCACTCATTTAGTCGTGTATACTTTCTAGAGGAGGCACTTAATTGCTGGACATATATAGCACTGATAAAAGTTAACGTCATTCAGAAGCTTGGTCACCGTTAGATTTGTTATTAAAGCACTTCTTTGTGAGGAATTTTGTTTTCTCAAATTACCGACTCACAAAGCTTCGTCGTAGGGAACTTCTTGTCTTTCAAGTCGTCAATGTTGATACATTCAGTTTCAGCAACAAATTAACTGAAGCGGAAGATTATCTTCGTGACCAAACTAGTTTCTGTCCGGCCTTGCAAAGCAGACATCTGCAGCAATCTATGAGTTATCTCTGAGTGCAGTGATCAAAGTCGACGATGCTCGTAGATTCAGTAATACAAGACTACCGGAGCTATTGTTAGTCAATCATCTGATACTGTTCGATGATAAGAAGTACAACAGACGAAAAAAAATTCGCTTCAAGCAGACATAACTTGATATGTCAGGTGAAGTAAAGGAAGTATCGCTGAATTGGTTGGGGGGTATCACACAGTTGATAACAATTGAATTTGACCTGTTTTGTCGGTTGTTGTCTTTTGCGTTTCTCTTGATACTCCAGTTCAAAGTGGAATATAGTCTAAAATAAGCACGGTAATGTTCAGTGCATCGATGATCATAGATAACTAAAGATCAAAATTATTTTTTCTTCAGTTTGTATTAGGTTACAGTTCTACAAGTCCTCCTAAATCAGCTGTTTTCATCTGTGACTACCATCTTTAGACCCGATTCATAGCAAGTTAATCCGTTTAGTTAAAACAAATTGAAAGACCTGATTGTTTTGCGTTTGGTATAGTCTAATTCATGGTTTTACTTTTGGAACTTTCGTGCGAATATTACCAATAATTTTTTTTTTCATCTAGAGGTAAACAATCAACTGTTATGATAATAAAGGTTATCTGGTCATCTCGTAATTATATTGAAATGTTAATTTCAAAAACTTTCTACAGTGCGGAATGCATCACTAAGTGATATTGAAAAGTGCAAGTGGTAAAATGAACTAAGATCAAAATGTCAAAACTTTGGTACATCAAATAATATCTCAAGAGTTAACGTCCTTTGCGTGAGACTCATATCCGAAAGACTATTGCACATTTCCTTTAACAGGAAATTAGATCTGATCAAACAAATATTAAAAGAGTGTCCGAGAATTTGTGAGATGTTAAAAAGTCATGTAACTTTTAAATATTAAAATATTTTGAAACGCGTCGTATGGCATTATGTTAATAACGAGGAAAGTATATTTAATTCACTAATTGATGCTGTCATTTTGTCATAGAGCTGGAATAACTTTCAACCGTTAACATTGCATAAAAATGTGTGGTTTAAAACACAAGTTTAACTTCTTTCGTTACTGACCATAATTTATAAAAATTTGGTTGGTATTCTTAATGGAACGAGATCACATAAATACTCAGTTTTACTTCGTCGATGTAGAGTCCAACCATTTTTCTGTAAACTTTGATATTTTATCCAACTGACGGGAATTTTTTTTTTTTTTTCATGTGCTGATATATTTTTCTTTTTGGATCTTCCTTTCCAGACGCGTCTGTTGTCCACCCTTGGATATAAAAATGTGGGCTTCACCGCTACCGTTGTGTTGTATGTTGCTACTTTTCATGGTGACCTCTCGAACAGCGACTACGGGTAAGTTTAAAGTGCTACTATGATCAAATGTTTACCCCTAGATTTTTTAGGTGTATAACATAGAACTCCATGAAAGATTCAAAACGCTGTTTACCGTTTGCAAATATCTGCATTAGTTCCGGAGATATTTAAGTTGATATTAAAAATGTGTAAAATATGTAAATGAGATGACACACTTTGCAAGGCATTTCTGCCTACGTCTCATCATATGTTTAATTCCCTGATGTGCCCTCAAATCGATACGAATTCCAAGGTTGCATCTTATTACATGAAATAACGTAAACAGCTTCTCCGCTATTTTCTGCGATCGTTTAGTTTTAGAATGTTGCGTATTTAAACAATTGTATCTAGGATAGTTTTGATAGTTGTGCCACTGATACAATATCTGAACATATCACGCTGGAATTAAGAAACCCGCAAGTTATTCTAGTGTTTTTTGAAAGAGAAATGACCGAAATTTGGGTGGGTTTTTACCCTTTCTAATGTTGCCTGTAATTAACCAATGAAAGAAGCATTACAACCTCGTGAATCACTCGTTTAATTGCGTAAGTTATGTTTCATTCATTTCCGTTCGTTTTCTCTCTTTGTGGTACAAACTAAGTCCGCTTTGACGTTCGACGCATTCGTAGCAATTTAACAAGCTGTCTGCGGAGTTATCAATGTTTTCGTAACGTTTTTCATTTCAGGTGAGATTGATCTCTTTGAAGCCTTCAACATCAACGTGAATACGAAAGGCTTCACACAAGTCCAAGGCCTTACAAAAGAATTCGGCAATGCCTACAAGGTCGGAAAGAGCATGCCGAGAATGGAACAGTCAAACCATGTTCTGGATGAGATCAAAAGCTCTCTGATCAAAGAAAGGCGACTTGTTATTATCGCCAATGTGAAAGTGAAGCATTTTTCATTTGGAACGCTATTCTCTGTGGAGTCTAAGAGTAGAGGTATTAGTTCATAAATGTATTTATGTTTTTCCCTCGTTTATGTCACTAAAATCTGGGGTTGGCTGAGCTCTGTTTATTGGGTAATGAAGACACAGATGCCACATGGGTCAAAATGGCTATAGGAATGTATTTTATGATTTGCAAGGATTTTCCAAGCATTGGTTTAATGTGCCTAGTCATCGTAGGTTTGCCAGAGAGTAAAGATCAGTAAAGGAGATGTCAATAGGCAGGAACAGACTTTGAGGGAAAATCCCACCTCTTCTTTCGTTCTCGCTTTTGTTATGTTTTGTTGTTGTTGTTGTTGTTTCTTTTTTTGTGCTGTAATAATTATTCTTTCTTGTCGTTTTCTGGAACATGAGTTGTGTAGGGATGACTTTAATACCCATTTACATACTGATGAAAATATAACCTAAGTTACTTAATGTAAAGAAAATATCGTTTGTCGTTGAAACAGGACTAAAATAAAAAATATCGTAACCAATATTATGTTATTTATTCAGAAAAAGCCTTACTGACCGTATGGGTAAGCTGTTATCAGTCTTGTCGCCTGGGCATTACCTACCAAACGTCAGAGCGGAAAGTCCGGGACGTTTCATTCCACCATATCGGTAAAATATCTGATGACAAATGGCACAACATTGCACTCCATATTTTCCCGCACAGTCACCTCGAGAAAACAGAGGTTGATCTGTACGTTGACTGTAAGATGCTGAGCAGAAAGAAACTATTGACGAAGATAGAAGATTTCGTGCCATCCTCAACAGGAAATCCTCAGGATACTGTGTTTTTGTTTGCACAGAGAGGTGGATACAAAAACAGTGTCATGTTGACTTGGAAGGTATGACAAAGTCCACACCACACGACAGTAACAATATTATATATATGACAAATTTCAATTAGTACTTATATAAGTTTCTGATTTTCAGATTTTCAGAATCCCAGACATTACCCTTGATGGCATTCGAGCATTTCATTGAAACAAAAAATACTCGGCACAAGACGGCCAGTCTAGTCAGTTTAGTGACGAAAATAGGAGAAAAACGCCTTGGAAAAAACGAGTTTTCATGTTTTCATCAGTTACTTGATGTTATCATGTCTGCGAAATAATAAAGCCTATATCTCATCAAAAATCGGTCAAAAAAGTGTAAAATCAAATACGACAAATTTACTGTCCAAACAGCTTTAGGTTTGGAGTATCGCCAGTATTTTATGATTAATACTATGACTAACACAGCCTTGTTGGCTCATAATATGTTTGGCTGTCAATGTGGGCCAATTAGGAGAACAGCAATCCCAATTTTTCTGATGTCAAGAAATATTAGGCAAAGTGGTATTTAAGGCTTGTTTCTGGGTTCAATAGTAACATTTCGTTGTTTTTGTTTCCGTCAGGGAAGCCTTCAGAACGTCAAGCTTGTATTCAACAAGGAAATAGAAGAGTTAATGAACAGCACAAGCTGCCCGTCTCCCAGTGCTCCTGTTTTTCTGGTCGATGGAGAGCAACAGTTTTCAGCTGGTAAATTGTATATGCTTTATTTCAGTCTCACAGCCCCTAACGCCCTGGCCAAACGGACTGGCAAGTAGTCGCAAGATGAAACCTTAGGTCTACTTGTGATTCCGTTTGTCCAAGCCTTATGTGCCCCTGCGTTGACTTGCGATGACTTGCGCTCACTTTGGTCGAGATCCAATTTGCACGCAAGTTTTCACGGTTTGGCCAACCAACTCAAGTCAACGCAAGTTGAGTGACGTACATTCGTTGTTATAGGAACCTATTAACCAATGAAATACAGGATAATTTCCGCGCGGTACTAAGCCGGTAGCCTTGAAATAGGTCTTTCTGCGACTTGCGTGTACTTGCGAGGGAACTTGCGAGTCTGTTTGGCCAGGGCACAATGTATAAACTATAAACTGTAAATGATATTAAACACGGCGCGCGAAGAAGTCACTCCACCAAAATTTATTTATTTTATGACTGATAGAATGATAAACCCGGAAAAGGCATCTAAAACGATGATTAACTGTGTAGCAGAGAACTAGATACCAGGTTATTTAATATGTTGTTGTTCATCAGTCATAGCTGGGAATAACAACAACTACATACTTGAAATATCAATTAATCATACATTTGAACTGCATTTTCTCATATTTGCAATTCACTTACAGCCGCTGAAGTTGTTAAGAAAAAAATTACCTGCTAAGATCTGTCGTCGTATTTGCATCATGAAATGACCAGTATATTGTTTGGCTCTCTAAATAATTTGTTGATTGACAGATATACATATGGTTGTTTGCATTTCTCACAGGTTTTCTGCAGTCTTCTATCAGGGGCGCGTCTAAGTCAGCTTTCGCCGCGCCACCCTCCTTGCAGTACTCCACTCAAGACGTCATGATGGTTCTGGTTAACATGCAGAAGGAAGCTCAAAGACGCGAAGCAAGTCTTCAAAGATCGCTGATGCAATTGAAACAAAGCTTACAAACTCAGGTAAGCGACGAGGATACTTAAATTATTACATACCAGGACTTATGTGTCCTTTAAAGGCTTTCTTTTGAAGTTCAAGTTGTATATGAGAAGGAAGGGGAACTTGGGATTGTAAGAAATTTGCGGCTTTGTAAGGAACACATAACAAGCTCTACATTCTAGGTTTAAGGTTTCCCGACTTACGAGGTCACTCTAAAGATATGAACTCACCGGCTAATACTTCAGGAATTGTAAAAGCGGCGTTTCTTTCGAGAAAAATATTTCTCTTACGGTTGCAGATCTTGTTTTGTGTTCCATGTTGTTCTGTTTAGAGACAATTAGACGACATATTACTAGACCCTTTTTCGTAGAGTCCAAATTCATATATATATATATCAGTTTTACCTCTCTAATAATTCCTCTCCGCCCACCAGAAGAAATGGTTACTCGGGGAAATGTAACCAAAAGAACACAAATAAAGATTGTTGTTGTTGTTGTTGTTGTTGTTGTTGCTGTTTTGGAAATTGTTTGACAACAAAATTTTGAGGAGTAAACTGTTTTATGGACTAGCTTTCATTCACGTTGCTTAATACCTACGTCTAGATGACTGTGCGAGTAGGGGACTAAGTACGAGGGCGACAATTCAAACCAAGTGTAATGCTTTCGTTAGCACACCTCGCACAAATTTCGAACTGACAGTCTCCTATTTAACTGGTCAACCTACGACAGGGAAAAGCAAGGGCTCTGGTAACCTAAATAGATGCAAATTCGTACTCAGTCTCTCGCCCTTACTTCTATCTAAAGGTCCCTGAGGCTCGAGCTATGCTCAAAGTTTAAACAATTGTTCTTCAGATTGATTTTACTTCACTTTCAGTTGTCTTCATTTATTCAGCTTTGTTCATCTGATCTGTTTTGCAGTCTGCACATGTGACGTCCATCAAGAAAACACTGGAAAACGGAGTTTGCTCCAATCGAGCCTACTCACCGGGAACAGGAAATGGTAATGGTGGAATCCTTAAGAATAAAACTAAAACGGATAACAAACACATCATAAAAAGTTACAAGAAAGGTAAACCTTTTTAAAACGTCTTGGACGCCATCCAAATCGATCTCGCTTTTCACGTCCGTTCACCACGTCCGTTCACCATCATGATGGCATCCGCTGATTGCATAATCAAGTGTGCGCCGGCTAACCAATCGGAAGGAAGCACAGAGCCCTTAATGCAAAGCGAGCTTCTTCAGCGCATAATTTACCACGATGACATCCGCTGACCACGTACTCAAGAGTGCCGAGTAACTTAAACGGATTAGCTAATCACATGACGGCAAGTAATGCTGTACCTAGCTATTCAAAACTGCCTAACAACGTACATCGGAAGATCTATCGAAGTTGGCTTAGAACATCTAATTATGGTGTGAAATATGCTTGAACATGAGCGATTAGATATCAAAACTAATTCAATACCAAAAGATATAGACAAAACTGGCGAGGCAGGAATTAAATTTTAAGTTTTGTATATCTTCGCCAAAACAAGTGCAATTTTTTTCTAGCTTGTTTGATTTACTTGACTTAGTAGTTTTGAAAAGAATGGTAAACTTCTCGTCGTTGTTTTGTGGAGGCAAGGAACTTCAAATAACCACAACAAACCTACTCAGACCATTGTTGTTGACTTCCCTGTACAATTGATTTTGGTGGTGTGGGAGGGGGCTATTTATCTTTGAACTAACAAGATTCTAACGACGTAAATGAAAACGGCTTATCCTGCTTATGCTAATATGCTGTGATAACCGTGACCAATACCTATGACCTCTGCCAGCCATTATATTTTGTCCTGTACGCATTACTTACCATTGGTCATACTTTGTTCTTCACAATGTTTATTGTGTATTCTCTCAACATCTTAGCATGTAAGCTTACCTGTTCACCTCTATACGTTGTTTTCTCCGTATATTTTTGAACTTGAACGCCTCTTCATTTACCAATATGTTCAAATACCGAATAATTTGTATGAAAGAAGGCCATTTAACCAAAACAAATCAGGCGTTTTTGTCCGCTTGTCTACTGTTTTTCTTTGGTTGTTTGTTGCCATGGTAAAGGTCACTTCCACTGTGTGTTTCCTTAAGAAGCTTCGTCACGGTTTGCGCATCTTAAAATGTTTAGCCTAAATTTTTCAAGTTCGCCGTTTGTAATCCGTGTCTATATCTTCTCCATCCTTAACAATCCTTGTTCCTTTTTGGTTTATTATTATCTCTTTGGGGTTTTTCTATGTTAGTGACCTACTATTTTCACGTTTCCTTTAATTTAAAGGAAATTTTGCATCTGGACAAAAATAACTCAAAATACCTTGACTGAGCGTCTTCAATACATTGTAGTTGTTAGTTTTGAACCCGACAAAACGTTTACATTTGGTTTTGCTTTTCCATATAAATCGCCACCTTTCGGTGCCAGAGACAATTAAATTTTAATCCTTGAAAAAACTCTCACTCAGATGAAAATTTTGTTCCCAAACAAAAAGGAACGATTAATTACCATTTGTGCCAATTTTGATCATGAAAGACAAATGCTCAGTGGGATAAAAGACTAGGTACATTGAAGAAGATAAGAGCTATACCCCTGAAATATAAACGAGGTCTTAATCTTTGCATGCTGTTTCAAATCAATCTTACCCTATCAGGTTACGGTTTCAAAATTTGGCCTATCAGCGTAATGTAAATTCCGTTTCTAGTTCCAGATTAGCTGTTGGGGAGGGGGGGGGCGGGTGTTCCAGCTTTTTGTTTGAAGGGGTAGGAAGTCACGAGGTCTCTCACTAGACGAGACTTAATTGTGTTCCCTGTTGCATTATCTTAGCCTGCGAGCAGGCTAGCATTGTCTTTGCATATCCTATAAAATCTGAGAATGTAATTCTTATAACCTGAGTGACTAAATAGCCTAGCTTTTATTAAGTGTACTTTGTTTTCTATTGTTTCGCCTCAGACGACAAGTGCTCGCTGAAGCCTTGTTTTCCGTTTGTTGAATGTACAAATACACCCGGAGAGGGACTTGGGTTCAAGTGTGGCGAGTGCCCGCCTGGTTACATGGGAGACGGGATCAGATGTGATGACGTCAATGAGGTAAATACCGTCCGTCAGTTATGTGTCAGATAATAATTACTTATTAACCGAAAGTGAGGTCTTTACGGGAAAATCTCAGACCGAAAACCTTGCCGTACTGACCGAGCGATAGCGAGGTTTGAGATTTTCCCGTAAAGGCTGAACGTTCGAGGTTAATAAGTTGTTCGTTATACGGCTTTTTGCTTTGTTTTTGCAAGCCCGTAATCGGCCCCTGGGCATTACGGGGGAATGATGCCCTACAATTAGCCAGTCAGAGCGCACGTTATATCGACTACAAGAACAAGCCATATAATACGGTTATCATTCGATGCACTTTATTCTTCCTTTTCATTGGCCGAGGGCCCACCACGTGACCTGCAAATGTGCATAACTACTCATACGTGATACCGTCTAAGTGTGTCTTTCTGCAAATAATGCTCTGCTTAATTACGCGTAATTGCAACCACGTTCTCGTGTTAAAAATGGGCAGGTCGCTTCCCTGAGTTCTAAGAGAGTGATTTAGAGCCATTTAAATATGAAAACAAACTTCTTGATCGAATGATAAAACAGATATTGAACTCGGTTATCGCAAAATATCGTAATTTGTCAGTGTCCCGCAGATCAATTATTAGCTTCAGCCTTCGGCTTCGGAAATAAATGATCTGCTAGCCGCTGACAAATCACGATATTTTGCTCAACCTCGTGCAATAATTGTAAATATTAAGTAGATACTGTCGTGGGTTGTTTCTATTGGCTGCAATGCAATTTTTTATTATTATTATTATTATTTCTATAACGCCCGTTTCTTCTTGAAAGCAATGACACCTTTCAGTGTGGGGTAGGCTAGAAGAGTTTTTACGATATGAACAATGTTAAAAAACTAGCTAGCACTATGCACCAAAGCTAGACTGCATAAAAAAAGTTAAGAAAGTCTAGACAACAAGTCTTAATGAATATGTTCTGCGGCTTAATTTCAAATGTATCTGGGGCGATTTCCACAAATCCCTAGACTTTTTTAATTAAAAATACACAGCACAGGAGAGATGTTCTAAAATTGATTTTAAAGTAAATAAACGTCACATTTTACAGTGAGAGAACATGAAAAGCGAAAATTGATTTTGTGACATACATGCTACTTAGTGATGTAAAACTAACAGAATTTTATTTCACCAAAGCTCTTTTTCTTTCCTTTTTTTTGTGCTTAGCCTTTAATGTACAATATTATTGCATTTTGATCCATTGTTGAGTCTAATCCATGTCATTTTATTGACACTGTTGGTCTGTAGCGAAGCAACGAACATTACAGAAAAGTTCGCAATAGAAATAAAGTTATTTTTTACACCGTTTGTTTGCAAACCTGTTGCAATAGTTAAAAAACACAAAAGAACATCATTGAGAATTCAGTTTGGGTAAGACCTTGATGAGGACATTTTTACCGAGGTATTTTGAAGAAAACAGACGGAGACGTTTTCATAGGACAAGGACATCGGCAGAAGGCCCGTAATATATGTTAGGCTAAACATCTGTTCTACAATTCTTTGTCTTACCATCGGCTCTGGCCGAGTAAATACGAACTTCATTTTCTCACTTCATTTTCCTAGCACGTTCTCAATCACAAAGAAGATTCATTGTTAGCAGGCTCAGCATCTGTTCTTTCTTACTAGAATTTTGTTGTTAATACAGAATTTCAAGTCTTCCAATTTGGTTCACAACTGTAAAGATGTTAATTTATCCAGTTATACTTAATTTATGCGTGTTTAACAGATCGGTCGCTCGCTTCACTCCGTTTTCCAAGATTAATTGTATTTAGAGCCTCTAGTGCCTCATTGTCTGTCTTAGCAAATGCGTTTCAACAACTATACAAGTTACCCGGAGTGTTCAAACCGTCGAATTCCCAATGCGCACTTCAGAGACCGAACAGAACTCTTCTCACTCCTATTTCCATTTTTAATACCCCCCCCCCCCCAAAAAAAACGTTTAGAAAATTTTCATCTTACTTTATTGACATTTTTTTCAGCACCGTTAAACAAAAATACAGTGTTAATGAAATAACCAAAAAGTGTCCATGAGGTAATCAGTGCTTCCTATTCCATGTTTGATGTGCTCGCATATGGTTGATGCGTGTTTTACTATGAGGACATTAAAGTGAGTTCCGATTTGCTGTTTCCCAGAGATGCGGTGAATAACTAAAGGCCCATTAAACTCGCATAAACTGTAACCGTTTTCTTCAGTGTAAAGAACTTTTCCCGTTGAGAATGGAGTAAACCTTTCATTGTTCAAGAGATCTACTTTGATGTGTTGCATTAACGCGCCGAAACACGCATCTTCATTGGGAAATAACCGTGCGACTTTAATAGCATTAGAAAGTTTTGTCAGTAAATTCCCGCTAAAAACATAACCCGGGCCCGAAGCGTAAGGGGGAAATGTCTTCGCGGGATATTCCTTTACTGATACATAGAACTTGTTATCTTGTTCGCGAAAAGGCTCCTTGTTAATCAAAGCTGCGCCCATGTAAAGTGCTTTATTATGTCCCTGCGTTCGCTGATATCCCTCCAACCATTGTGTAAGCTCAAGTACAGCAACATACGAATCATCATCTGCTTTCATCACATACTGCGCCTGGCAGTGGGCTGCTGCCCATTCAACCCCTAGCACCATCTTTCTTGTTAGGTTGCGGTACGAGTCGATGAAGTTTCCGAATACAATATCTTGATAGTTTACGGCCTCTTGTCGTAACAGCCCGCCCAAAATTGGATTCCGTGTCTTTCCCACAAGGAACACTGTTTTCCACAACCTTAACCAGAGTAATTATAAAAATATTTCGTTAAAATCTAGAGCAAGTCAAACATGTGGTATCAACTGGGATTTTGCAACAGTTAAGTTATCATAAACTCTCAGATTCTGTTAAATTGACAAAAAACTGAAACTAATTGAAAGAGTTTGGAAAAATAGAATACTTTTTGATTCTCAGAGCGGTGGACTCTAAGTTTCCACTCATCTTGTAGTTTATTTTCTCAGTCCTCTTATAATAAATTTCCAGAAACAACACCATAGTATTGTTAGTTTAACGGTACATGTGTTTTTAGCGACGCACGATGCCTCTAGATCGGCCTAATTAAAATTATTATCATTGCTTAACCCAAAACATACAAGGAAATTTAACATTTGCTCGACAACAAACGAAGCTTTACAGAACTGTACGCGAAAGTAACCTGAAAAATGAAATCCAAACATAAATATTGTACAAACCATGGAATCAGTTGCTTTCCTGCGTTCGCATCGTTGATACTATTCTGCGGTCTTCCCCAAGACAGTCGAATAGCCTCTCTTTCCATGAAGTTTGCCGGCGCTGAATGAACCAGAATCAAAAGATATGGTGTCTGTTTACAATCAGGCAAAGATGTTTTCATTTCGATATCTTGTTCCCTCTCTTCGCTTCTTTTGCCATGCAGTGAAGCCAGGCGGAAAGCTTTTCCAACGGTGTGATTTTTTGCTTCGAATCTCCTAAACGTTTCATCAATTTCCTTCTGTAATCCTTTGAGGTAGCTTTGTGACTCTGTTTTATCAAACACAAGTGTTTTGCCTTGTTCTTTAATGTCTTTAGGACATTTTTCGAGAGACTGCCTTGCATATTGATAATTAAAAACCACGAAAGTGTTCCACACTGCCGCGAGAACAGTGAAGAACACAACTAGTTTTGTTCTCCAAATGGATGTGAGTCTCATATCTATTGGTGAACGTTTGGAAAAGGACGATGGTTTCGAAGCCCAGCAAGTTGTAGCTGATATATAATGTTTGGTTCCCTTTTTGTCGTCCGTGGACACAATTATCGTGTACGTAAGCAATTGATAAAAAAAAGCTGGTTACCATACAATTCGATTATACTGTACACGAGGGTGGCAAAACAAAAGATTGTGCCGGGTTGTCACGAAATTGCCATCTTTTTTTTAATTTGCTTCTGTGAAGTTTGTTTGATCAGCGTGAAAACAAAATCCAAAACAATAACTCAACAATTATTCCGTGGGATAAAAAGTTACCATGGAAACCGTGTTGAAATTATGAACTGCGCATAATTTATGTCGCATCTAGTTAATCATTGCCGCGGGCTTATACAACTTCATGAGGGCTTTGGGTGGGCTTAAAGCGGGGGGCTTATGTCCGGGGGGGGGGGCGTTTTCTATTGATATAAATGGGCCCCTAACCGGAGGGGTTTATAACCGGAACTTCATGGTGACTAGCAAAGCCGCGCTATCAAACTCAGTTTACATCAATCGTCCATAATAATCCAGTGATGCACAGTTATCAAAAGAGCAAAGTTAACTTCGCTTTGCCATTTCAAACGGCGAAGTTGTAAAACAACTGAGAACGCGAAAGGTTTCACGGATTCGAATTAGGTTTTGGCCAAGAGTAGCTAGCGGATAGCAGTAATTCACCAAACAACTTCGCGCGCACCGAGGGCTTTTTGATAGAATATCCTGTGCATCTAATCAGAGTTTGCAAATAGTTAGCCACAACCTGGGTCATGTCAATAATCGACTTATATTTTCTGTTCTTTTCTTTACAGTGTTTGTATTTACCGTGTTCTCCTCACACGACCTGTACCAATCTACAGCCGGGGTTTAAATGCAGTGCCTGTCCTAAAGGCTTCCTGGGTAACTCTACGATGGGAATTGGAGCAGATTTTGCTGAGAACATCAAACAGGTTAAATGACTTTCAGTGTTCTTTACTGAGATAATATTAGTTCCAGAAAAGATAGTGAGCTCCAACTGATACATTTGTTGGAATCCAGTATTTTGACATTCGCCGGCGCATGTCAAAATACTGGATTCCATCAAATGTATCGTTTGGAGCTCACTATCTTTTCTGGAACTAATTTTTACTTATTTCTAAACAAACAATAGAGTTGAAGTGCGTGTTCATCTGAAAAGCGCGGTGACCGAATGGTTAGTGCGTTAGACCCTAAACCGAGAGGTCAGAATTGAAATACTGACTGGGAGTTCCTATGTCATGTTCTTGGACAAGACACTTTTAATTTACTCTCACAGTGCCTCTCATGAGTTTAGGAGTATGGCAATTGAAATAGAGGACCTGATAGAATGCAAATTGTGCGGTAACTTTATGTTGCGAACAAGTAGACCCAACTCGGGTAAATATGTGCATATTATTTAATTGAATTTTGCATCTTTAGATTTGTAACGACATTGACGAGTGTAATGATGGGAAAAATGGCGGCTGTTCTGTTCATTCAACGTGCATCAACACACAGGTAAGTCAGGACACATTAACAAGCTAATAATACACTTGAAAACATTACTCGATTCTGATTAGCTAAAAAGGGGTACGGTTTCCATATGACACCAGTGCAAATTTCAACAAAGATATCCTAAGTTACTACGAGGACACTCATGGTAATCCGAGGAATTTCGAAGGTGAGCGAGGTTCACCCGAAGCCTTCCGAAAATAGTCGAATGTAACTGGACGTTTTCCGCGTACTTCCGAAGATCACCCGAACCCTTCCGAAGATCAACAAATATCACCCGATTACCTATACTAATAATACACCTGAGCAAAATATATTTGTTAATTTATTGACTTAATGCTGTATTTTTCAGGGTAGCTATACCTGCGCTGCATGCCGGGATGGATACGTTGGAGATCCTTACAGTGAATGCGTTGTCGTAAAATACTGTTCTGGTGATCCTAAATCAAACCCCTGTGGGCTTGGAGCTGAATGCATACCAAAGAAGAAAGGGTTAGCCTTCGAATGTAGGGTAAGGAAAGCGACTTGTAGTCTTCCCTCATATTTCCTCTCGTTTTCTTGCCTCCACTGAACGTATCTCAACGCTAACACTGTCGTTTGCAGTGTAAACCTGGTTTTGCTGGAAATGGATTCGTGTGTGATGCTGACGAGGATATGGATGGAGTCCCTGACGAAGCATTAAACTGCACTGGTGACCCTCGCTGTGCCAAGGTAAAGCTTCAGTAAAAGTACAAAAAGATATACTTTTCCGACTGTTATTCCTAAACAAACGACTCGCCTCTTTGGTTGATCAAGAAACTGGAGAGGTTGAATCCTAGCCGTTTCTAAAGAAAATATTTGGCATGCCTACATATCAAAGTAAACACTCAGACCAATAAAGGCTGATAAAAACGTGATACAAACCAACAAAGAAACGACAGGTTTACCACCAAAAACACTCAGTAACATTGATACCATTTAACGCCTTGTTACTATGTTATTCATAGGACAACTGCAAAAGTATTCCAAACACAGGTCAAGAGGACACGGACAAGAATGGCTTAGGGGATATGTGTGAATATGACGCGGATCGCGACAGATATATTAATGATGCGGTAATTCAATTTTTTTGTCAAAGCCGTTATTTGAAACGATCCTATAGGCCTTTCCTAGTCCAGGGCTTGGGTTAAAAAGGCGAGGCAATGGCTGCACGTTAGGCTAGCGCTTTTCGCTATAGAGACTCTATTGTCAAGTGAGGCGGCCACGCATCCTTGTGGTAACAAGTGGTCTAAGTACCACCTTAAATGTTCTCGCGAGTGGTCATGAAACTTTTTATTGAGGGTACGACGTAATTTTAACCAATCAGCGCAGAGAATTTTTCTTGTCGTCCAATCGTGTGGTTTCCACCGTTTGCCGCCAGGTGCACGTTTTCCCGCGCTTTCCGTAAACATGGCTACCAGCTTTTACTTCCAGTCCTGGTTGGTTCTCGCAATCATGTAGCTAGTTCATACACTATTCCCTTACAAAGTAGGTTCTAGAATTACATCAGGTTGACGTTTAGACCCATGCGTTTAAGCCCGTTGTTTTCTATCTCTTAGGACAACTGCCCGGATGTTTACAACCGACATCAGAAAGATGAAGATCGCGATAAAGTCGGAGACGTTTGTGATAACTGCCCCAACGTTCCTAACCGTGATCAAAAAGACATGGACGGGGACGGGATTGGGGATGCCTGTGACACTGACACGGATGGAGATGGTAGGATGACCCAGCTAGATAATCAAATGTAATCAGAGGGCCTGAAATAATGGAGTAAATAAAAATCATCTGTACAGCTAAACCATAGCGAACTAACTTTGAGACCAGGACCAAAATAACCGAATGCAGAGCAAAACCTTGCATCTAAGACTTGAGCATACTTCATACAAGCTGACACAAGATCTAAGTCTTAGCACACATTCTTTCCTCCGCAAGGCGAAACGAATGTTTGTGTTTGGGGGCTAGCATATTGAGACGGGTGTGATTGCATGGTAAATTAATAGATTAAAACGAGTGATGTGTAACAAACATTGGTCTTCGTTGTTCTCTGAAGGTCTAAGAAATATCTTCGATAACTGTCCACTGGTTCCAAACAGAAAACAATCAGACAAAGATGGCGACAGTTTTGGAGATGAATGTGACAACTGTCCGTCTACTACCAACCGTGATCAGGTAAGTGTAAATGGCTTTTCCAGAGGTGTGCAATTACAAATTCCTCCTTCTCGTTCTCCTCCTCCTGCTGCTCTTTGATTTCGCCGCTCCGTCTCCTTCTCCCACCTACCTCTACCCCTTCCCCTCCTCCTCCTTCTACTACCAACCTCCTTCCCCTCCCCTCTAGATCTATCACCTCCTTCTTCCCCCTCTTCCTACCTTCTACTCGGCCTTTCCTTCTCCTCCTACGCCTACTCTCTTCCAACGTCCGCCTCTCCCACCTCCTCTCCGCCTCCTCCCCGTCCTTCTACTTCCTACCACCTGCCTCCTTCTCCTCCTCCTTCTCCTTATATCTCCTGACACCTTCCTCCTCCTCCCCCTCTTACCTCCTTCCCTCTATTTCTTCCTAAATCAACGATCTTTCACGTTTCTCTGTTAGAATGACAGAGATGGTGACAGCTGGGGAGACGCATGCGACCTTGACCGAGATTAGTAAGTAGAACGTAAGAATGGAGAATAAGTACCAGTTTTTAAAGTGGTAGGTATGCCACTGAGCACAGTTGGGGGCTCTGCCAAGATACGTAAAATCTAATAAGAATCGATAAGGGTCGAGATTGATAACGTGGCTTCGTTGAATAAAACGTCAAAATATCGCAAGATATAACATCTGATGATAATAACAATAATAACAACTTTATTTCATTATCTAAAGGATCTAGCATTTGTGGAGCACGGGCGCTAATTGGAGACACTGTAATTACATTTACAATCCAACCTAACCTAACGATTGCTTGTTTGGTCAATTCTTCAGGAATGGTATCGATCAATTTACCTGAAAGAAGGATTTATTTCTGCCAAGGTCCGCTCTCCCAAGGGAGAACAATGTTTAACTATGGTTCCACTATTTTTTTTTTTTTTCACACTTCCTTTGCTTTCAGTGATAACGATGGAATAGAAGACAAATTCGACAACTGTTTGAGCCAAGCAAACCCTGATCAACTGGACTCGGATCAGGATGGACTCGGTATGTGAAAATATGAGGATCCCAAGTGGGGCCTACTGGTTAAAAGCTGGGAAATATGGAGTTATATTGGAGGAAATAGGGAAACAAATCAAAGGGGTGTTATTTTGGGGGTAACCGGGGATTAAAGGGTTTGGTTTTCATGATTAGGAAAAAGAAAGAGATTTTTTCCATGAAACAGGGAAAACAGAGGGCTTTATTCTTGGCGAGGACACAAGAACAAAGGACACTATTTTTAAGTCATAGGGTGGGCAAGGAGTTTTATTTTCAGTGAACAAAGGGAAAATGAGCTTTATTAGCAAGTTCCAGGCTGAGGTTCCGTAAATGCTTTCGTTATGCAAATCAGAGCATAATTAATAGAAGGAAATGGATGAGAAGCCCGGTAAACATCAAAGAAGCAAACAAACAAGCTAAGATTTATGTTGGAAGTTCCTTGACCCTACACATCTTTTGTTTTATGTATGAATTACATAATCGCTTTGCTTCTATTGGTTAGTTGTATGAGCACACATAACCACCTTTGTATTTTGCCAGGTTTTGTACAGGGTCAACCCCCAAAATAGCCATCAAAAACATACAACAAAGAACTTTGCCAGGTTTCAAAACCTTTCCCTCTATAAACTATTATAATAATAATAATAATAATAATAACAATAATAATAATAATAATAATAACTTTATTTGAGTGTCGAGTCTTCTAGCTAGCCTTAAGCTTACTAATCGGGGACACTGTTAAAATTAAAATATAATATAAGTATAAAAACGATTCTGGTCTATTTACATTAAATTATACTACATTTTCGCACACTCTTTGTATTTACATCTAATTCCTACAGTTAAGATACTACTTTAGAATACGGAATATCGAACCTATATTTATAATACTTATAACTAGTGTTTACGGCTCAAGCGTTGCAAAGGTGACACCCTTTGCATGTGTCGCCTCTATGATCAGAGGTAGACTCTCAACTGACCAGTTGGTGTGTTTGTGTGACAGGTGACCCATGTGACAGTGATGACGATGGCGATGGTGTGCCTGATTATAGAGACAACTGTCGACTGGTGTTTAATGTCGACCAGAAACAAACCAGAAGTAAGTTCATGATTAATCAGAAATAATCGTGTAGGCCTGGTTGATTTTTATTGGATAACCAGCGTCGGCGCTCTCAGCCAATCGCGTGTAAGATCACGATTTGAGGTATCTCGTAATGTGTCTGTACGATGTTTAATCACGTGGTCAAGATCAAGTGACGACGTGATATGTCTGTAATACCTCGCTCATGAGAATCAGATTTTAAACAGTTATTTAGGATGAGCGCGATTATCAAGGCCAAGGTTTGTGTTGTCTGCCGTGCAGATGGGTAGAGTAGTAATTGCCTCTGTGTTTCCCTCAGGTGATTCATATGGCGATGCGTGTTTTGAAGATTTTGATGGTGATGGTGTACAAGACAAGGATGACGTGTGTCCTGTAAACCCGAAAATATCGCGAACAGACTTCTCTGTATACCAGACCCTTAATTTTGACGCGGCGGGCAGCGAACAAGATAAGCCTTCATGGAAAGTCAGCAAACAGGTAAATACGTGACTCGAACTATGCTAGATTTCCAAATGTTCTAAATTATCATTTTGACAATTTAGAACACTATATGAAGAAGTGATCTCAGTTTCATATATTCACATTTGAAATGATCTTTCATATATTCACTTGTAAAGACATCAACAGATTGCTTTGTTTATTTGTCAAAATTTGCTTGTTTGTTTTTTTTTTAACCTTTCTTTGCGCAATCTAGATCTCAGTCTAAGAGATTTCTTTGTGATCTTTTATATTCTAAATGCTCGTGTAATTTAAAACGCAAGAAACTTCTTGGTGTTCAACGATAACTAAGCTTTTTCTTAATATTCTTTCTAGGGCAACGAGATACAACAAGCTGTAAACAGCATAGCTACAATCCTCGTTGGTAATTTTTGTCTACTCAGTCTATTTTGTTGTGGGGGGTGGGGATGGTTATATATTTTCCCTGTGTTTTAAATAGCTCTGGAGGTTATGGGAAAAGTTTTTTGTTGTGTGCGCAGTAATCTATGGGTCGTGGCTGTACAGGCAGTCACGATACTTCCATATCTATGCAAAGGACGATACAGTATATTTTATTTTCATGAGAAATTCTGTCTTGAATTACGTATATGTCTTAAACGGGCTATATTTCTTGCGGCTATTATCCCAATTGTCTTGAGCGAGAAAAAAAAAAAAACATTTCAGTTTCATTGGGCTGAATAGTATTCACACAAGGTTCCCAATTAAGAATTTATAGAATTGTGGTTATGCATCGCTGGCTCTGATTGGTTCTTGTAGTTGTTTTGGATGAGGTTGTGCATAACATGTAAACACGGTTAAAGCGCATCATTTCACTTTGCCTGCTTTATTTTGTAAACGAATTAGGAAATGCCCCATAGCTTGATGTAAATACTCAAGAAAGTTTTTTCACATAAACTTTACAATTTTCCTGACCCTATTTTCGTGTTTGCATCAGCCTTTAGAAAATAGACCGTAGAAATACGCGCCCTGATTGGTTAAAAATCGTGTTTCTATGGCGGGAGCAAAGAGAGTTTACATTTTGATGATCAATGCAAACAAGTTATTTTCTTTATTTCGTCGCGGTATTTCCTAAAAGAAATCGAAAGCATGTTCTCTGTGTTTCTATCGAGTTTTAGTGACTCAGCTGTGTCCTATTGGAAATCCGCGAATCTGATTGGTTCTCTCATCGTTTTATATTCGTTGATAGCGCGCGCTTCTTTTGGAATTGTAGGTTTTGTGTTGCAATCTTGAGAGTGTCTACTAAAACAATTAGACTATTCTCCCTCGTTTTCTATGAATAATAGTCAACTCAGTTACGCCTCGTTGACTATTCGCTCATAGAAAACTCGGGCTCGTTGTTTAATTAACACATATAATCACGAGTAGAGGTATGGGAGAATGATAAAATGCTTTGGGAACACGAGCTGACAGCCGAGTGTTTCCACAGCTTTTTCTAGTTCTGTGAAACCTCAACTCGTGTTTCAATAACTCGACAGAAACACGGAACATGTTTTCTATTTCTTAAATGTAGACACACGTGCATTTTCTACTAGTTTTATTTCGTGATGATCTCTAAACTAGGGTAGAAAAATATTCGTGTCAGAGTTTGAGAGGCACCACCCTACCCAACCTTGTGTTTAGTCACAATCCATGGGTTCATTCTCTATTAATTGTCTTTAGGAAATCATGTTTTTCGGGATGTGGAATACAGTGGAACTTTTTTTGTGAACACAAACTCCGATGACGATATCATTGGCATCGTGTTTGGGTACCAAAGTCCCAGAAAATTCTTTGTTGCCTCTTGGAAGAAGTCAAGGCAAATTTACTGGGATACAAGACCATTCAGAGCGAAGGCAGATTCTGCCTTCAACATCAAGGTAACTTGACTTGCCCCGTCCTTATAACTTCCATTAGGCGTGAAAATAAGCTCGGATATTTTTACTTGGACGTTATCTGTTCCGAGAAGGGAACAGTTTTGCGAGAGTCGAAATTCTCGGACGAAAACTTGATTGAAAACTATGAGCTTTGAAGAACTGCCTATGTCGAAGGACAAACGTAAGTACAAACGTAAGAGTTGTGTTTATTATCCTTCAAATATTTCCCTACAAGGTCCTTTCTGTTTAAGGGATATCACTTTGGTTGTGTTTCCTAACTGTCATCATTTGGTCTATTTTCGTCAATTCGACCCTTTGTAAGTTGTAAAATTTTGTCCACTTGTCAATGTTAGGCCAAGAAATGATTTTCGGCAGGTTAAAATTTTAAGATTTAATACCTTGAAAATTAACCGCAAATTCCACCCCTGGATTTCATGATCTTATTGCTCAATTGTGCTGCTTAATGTTTATACTGTATGAAGACATGATTGATCATCGCAGTTATGCAGACAACTTAAGCAGTTGTGAAATTAAAGCCTGAAAAATTAATTTTGAATTTCACAACTGCTTAGGTTGTGTGTATAACTGCGATGATCAATCATGTCTTCATATCTTTCTCCGTAGTTCAAATATATGATCTTTCATATATTCACTTGTGTTTATACGATATTTTAGTAAATTGTTTTGTTTCCTTATTTATTTTCTTAGAAAATTAAGTCCGTGAGTGGTCCATCGCAAATGCTTCGGAATGTCCTTTGGCACACGGGAAACATCACAAACGAGGTCAGTTTTAGCGATTATATTTTTTATTCCTTGCTTTTTACCGTTGTTTAAATTCTGCAGGAATAACCTTTGCCTTTCTCAATTGTTCTTCTGGAAAAAAATAAAAAGGAGCCTCCAATCGAGGTTTATTTCGAACCTTTCGAAATACTACCTTTTCTCGGGTTGCGTAGATACCTTTTCAGCAAAAAAACAAACCGAAATATATTAGAAAAACAAAACAGCTTTTTTTGCCGGTGATATTTTGAATAACTTGCTTTATCGTACCTAAAATAACGATGGTAATTATAAAAATTGCACAATTTAATCTTCTCAACAAAATAGCCACTTAAAATACTTCGGGACTATTTCGACAAATAATGCACAGGAATACCAAGGCTAGGATAAAAAATATATATATATTTTCGACACCACTGAGAAACTGGGGAAGAAAAGCGAAACAATTGCATCAAATAGTTAATTTTAACATACAGCAGGTGAAAGAAATGTCAGTTTTTATTAGGCGGTCAGTGTTGTGGGCCCCCGCCCCTTCCTGCTTACAATCCCCATCGGTTAAGGGACCTTCTACTTATTGTCAAAAAAAAATAATCCAGTTATAAGCAGTCCCGGATGTGAGCTCCCCTCTAACTTTCCTTGTTTTGAATTCGTTTCATTATGATGTTTTAAAGCTTAATTACCAGTACATGAAAACCTTTCTCGACCAACATCTGCAGCTATAGCTCGTTTCGAAGCAGTTTTTTTATTCCGGTTATAGGCCCCCTCGGATATAAGCCCCTCCGTTTATAAGCCCGTCTACAAGCCCTTAGGAAGTTGAATAAACAAGGGGCTTGTAAGTGGCAGTTTACGGTACTTGATATAAATGACACGCTGTGTTCCACCAGGCGACCCTTCTTTGGAAGGATCCAAAGGCACATGGATGGCAACATAAGAAAGCTTACAGATGGGAACTAGTTTACTTACCATCTAAGAACATCATGAGGTAAGGACCCTTAAATGTATGTGGACATGGCTGTCGGTGCGGGATTTTTTAGCATGAGGTCGAACTCGTACCTAATCAATATGGAATAACGTTTTAAGCATGCGCAATCCAGATCCCAGTCTTAATATTAGTAAACACTCCACACTGGTGTTAATTAATTTATTCAGGTCTCAGTGAGTGCATCACAATGATAAGTTCTAAAACCCTAAAAAAACGCAAAAGTTATTCGACTGTTAAGTTAACAGTTATCACCCTTGCGTCATTGTTATGTTTCTGATTTTGGCTGATCAGATCTTTTACAGATCCTACGCATACCGGCAGCATTTTCGTTTGCGTTCCCTTGCATCCTTTGTATTTAGTACGGGGTCACGCGTTTAGAATGTGACATTGACTAATCCGCAAACATTTGAATTCGAGTTTCATCTGAGGTCATTACCTCGTGCATTATAGTAGACAATTGGCCCTCAAGCTGGTTGCTCTGTTTTTTGCTGCTACACCGTGCCGACGAGACCCAACCAGGTCGAAACAGCTGCCCACGGTTGCAATTCTTGGCTTTCGGTTTGGACTCTATCATGTCGTTGTCGCGTTAAGTCGTCTAGGAAGTAATCAGCCTTGCTTCATCGTCATATCTCAAGTGACAATTTTCCCCTAGTCTTTAACTCGCTACTTTGATAAAGGACTCGTGATTTATGTACGTTTTGATGTTTAAAATTGTGTCTATTTTCATTCCCAATTTAGGATAAAAATTTGGCGCAAGCACAACAAATTAATGATAGATAGTGGCGAAATAAAGGATCGCGATATTCGGGAAGGAAAGCTTGGTGTAATGAGCTTCTCTCAGGAGAAGTGCATGTGGTCAGCGATATCCACCCGATGTCTTGGTAAGTGTATGTTTTGTGCATTCCTTTGCACTGTTGCAGGAATAATTTTCGCCACGTTACAAAAACTCTTGTCCCAGTCTTAGTCCCAGTCGGTGTTTGATGGCAGTTAGTTACCAACAGTTCGTCAGTACGTGGACAGAGGCAAATCATTATTTTGAACTACTTAGCACTTGACGACTTACCCCCTACCCCCTCAATTGTCGAGCACTGTTCTCCGAAATCAAGCGGCCATAATGTAAGGTTTCTTGGGTTTCGATGGCACACGTAATGTTTGTATTATTCAACTAGCAATTTGTGAACGACATGCAGAAATAAAAGCTAAAGAAAGCCCAAGTAGTAAATCAAGAGTTTGTTCTTTTATTGCAGATCCCTTTGATTAAAGGCCGTCATTAAATTTTCGAGGAGAGTTCCTCTGTGCATATGTATCTAACAGTATATTATATTGACCGATAGAGTTGTTGTAACCTATTTCATATAACCCAACACGAATTTCTCTATCGTGTCATTGGTTGAAGTTGGTCATGTGGGCAGCTGTTCGCACTCGTATAGAAGCACGTGCATAGCATTTAGTTTTCACGTGCACTCGGCCAATCAGTGCATAGAAATTTCAATTTGTCATCAAGAAACGGGGCCTCTGGCTTGGTCCAATACCTTATTTTTCCTGGGTTCTCTATTCTCGTCCTTTTACAAGCCAATGAGGTTTGACGAAAATCGACGTTGGCCAGAGGGCCCAATTTTTGTTGCTGACCAAAAGCATCGAAACCTCTGGGGACAATAGCGACAATGAAGGTTTCCAGTTGAGAAATGACTCGGCAGTGAAAAAGCTTATCTTAATTAAGATGAGAGCTTATTTAACTTTTAATTTCAAGACAACAAAAGAATCGAATGTATGCATGTATAAATTACGTCACATATTTAACTCAGTACGTTCTCCATTTTTCAGTAAAACGTTTTGGATTTAGTAAAATCACCTCTAAAGCTGAAGATATTTTTAACACATTTGAGCACATCTTGCACTTATCTTTTATTTGATCATTTTACATGTAGCTACGATAATAATTAAAATGGATGGCAGAAAGCTGCTTAGAGTTGCCGCTCTTATTATACTATTGTTCACAAAAAGTCAGCAAGAAATATAATTTCAAGATTGGAAGATAGAGAGGTTTTCTTGCTAGCCCTTGAAACATTAAGGCTAACGGTTGTTCAAAAGTAATGGGCAAATATTTTCAAAATGTGCGCGTATGACAATAGACAATTTCGTATTTTCGGTATTGGACTGTAACTACCTTGCAGCTACCTTGCATAATTAAAAAGAGATTGATGTCATTTGCATTTGAAAAGACCCTCGGCGTTAGCCTTAGCTGCAAGCTACTTTCAGTCCAATTGTTGTGTAAGATAGAGCTTATGTAAGTTATAACTTCTTATAAGCTTATGTTTAGTTATAACTCATACGTATATCAACTTATATCAGTTGTAACAAAATAAAACTAGTTTATTCTACTATTTTCATTTCTTTCGTTTTTTTCTTTCTACTGGGATTGGATTTCTCCGGTTGGGCGGTCTTTGATACTGGCGAAAAGAACCTCATTACGTTACAACCCTCGGAGTGGTTTATAGTAGCTTTTCCTAGAGGGTCCCTACATTTGGCCAGCGATAACGCGAACCGAAAAGACCCTTATTACGTTACAACCCTCGGAGTGGTTTTTAGTAGCTTTTCCTAGAGCGTCGCTACATTTGGCCAGTGATAACGTGCATGAACCATATGCGGGCCAATCCATCTTGTTTTGAGACATAAAAAGGTTATCATAATGATTTGATTAGCGCCTGGGGCGCTAAATTACTTTGATTAGCTCAAGGAAGGACGCTTATTGGAGAAAGCCCCCTTTAGCGACGGCGGGCGTTGATCTCTTTTTGCACATGTGCGTGTGATACTGATACAAAAACGAAAAAACAACAGAGACTGTACTCTAACACAAGAACTGAAACAACAAGGGTTCTGATAGTCATAATGTTCAATATGACGTTCAGATGAGAAAGAACACCTCATAATTTATTCGTCTAATCAATCGATTCTGTGTCTGGGGGTACTCCACAAAGTTCTATACGGGGAGGCCCCACCCCTAGGTCCAAGCCCTTACCCTTTTGTATATCATTTTGACAGAAAAGGTACTCCTTCCGGGCGGAGCCTCCCTGTATAGACCATTATAGGGAGTGTCCCCCAGGGGATTCTACGTCACTTTCGCTTTAGGAGCGCTCTTTGTAAAGCGGGCGCTTATTGCTGCTTATTGAGATAGGGGCGCTCATTACAAACGGTCACTGAGTGGGAGGCGCTTATTACAAAGGGGAAGGAGGGCGCTATTAAAATAAAATCATTACGTTATGCTTGTTCGAAAGATTATATACTACATTGCAGGTGTTAATCGTGAGCAGACCAATATTTCCCTCAGGATTTCCTCATCTGTGCAAAAAGAACGTGCGCGGAAAAATTCGTTAATCACACGTTACGAACCGTACTTGTGAGGCTGTAGCGCCCAGTTCCCTAATCTCGGCCTTGCATGTTAGAAACCTTTAAGCTTTTAGTGCAAACAAGATAGGGTGATCAAGATTAACTTCTCTTCTCAGGATGGAAACAAAGGGCATATTCAAACCTATCCTCAAAAAAATATGTAACTACTTCGGGCCGGAATGCGATCTGAGGCTTCCAATGACGACTCGCTTTTGTCTGCGCACTTCAGTTACTATTTGAAGCCGTGTTTGATCGTGCCACTAACATATCAGATTCCGTGAATTTTCTTGACGGTCTGCGTGCAGACGTTTCCTGGCTCCTTCCTGACAGCACTCGAAGCCATTTCTTCGAATTCTCTCGTTTCACAGGAAGATGATTGGCCCCAAAATACCGACCTTGTGGTTTCGAAACCTTATCTGTAGCTCTACTTCGCACCAATGAGGCAAAATCTAGAATCCTATTTTTTCACGTGATAAATGTAGCTCAAAAATGTATCCGTTGGGAAGCGACCCACCTTATCTACAGAACTATCCGCCTGAGGGTCTCGGCCGGGCTTCAATTCCATCACGCATGAAAAATGCTGCGTAATGCTTTCGCATGACGGTTTCAGTCACGCGTGACAGGTTGAACTTCCGCCGAATACATTCAAGGGCTCTTAATATTTTAGGAGTGCTGTGTAGTGATAAGTCCTCTCATAAATTTCCTGTAAAAAGAACACAAACGACAGAACAAATAGTCTGGAACAAAATACACTTTATGCAAAGTAGTGATAACAACAACCCACATGCGTGCGATATTGGCTACAGTCGCCATTAGAATCAAGACCGATCATCAACAAAGTTTACACGAAATATTAATTAACTTTTAAAATAAATCAGGATAAGCTGGAGTCAAACTTCACAAAATTTATCATGGTTGTGTTTATCTCGATAGATAGTACTTTGACATAAGTATTTTGATATTTGTGAGCAATGATTTTCCTGTTGTATTTTCCTAGGTTGAAAAATAAACTATAAATATATGGTCGGCTTGAAACAGAAATTCGAAAGGACTCACACAGTTTTGGATGTTCATTTCCTTCATTGTTGTGTCATCGTTACATCATTAACTTTTTGTTCGCCGATATTTTGATAAATATTTACGTTTTCACGATAATTGCTTTGAGAAAAGCCGGTTACCGATAAATTGAAATCCGCTAGGAAAAGAGGAACGATCAAGTCGATCGAAGATGCCCTTATCAGATAAACAGACCAAAACTGCCTTAGCTATTTAGCTATTAGCAAATGACTAGTGGCATGCTAGGAAACGCAGAACTTGAGTATTATTGAAAACGAGAAATAAATAGATTAATCGCCATTGCGAAATTGCCACAAGAACCCATCGAAGAAAGTCCGGAAGAAGGCGTGACGTCACTGCATTGTCTTCGTCGATCTCTTGATCAATTCTTGTGGCAGCTGAAGCTCCTGGTTAATCGTTAATTTATTCCAAATAGTTCGCTCTTCAGTGAAAGTCGCTAGACAGTAGAAGAGCTTTATTTGTGGCTACAATCGGCGCCGGCTGTTCATAGTACGCACTGAGACATGGCAAACACCATGTTTAGCCACTCTAGAAAAGGGGACATCAAAGATTTTTATAACATTGCAGACGGAGAGCTCGGAAGGTCTGTATGCAGTTTTGTGTGTTTTACGGTTGTCTTCGCCGGGCTTTCTGTAATTTGCTTTGACAAGGTCTTCATCGCGTGCGGTATCGAACTTTGCAAACTTAGTCAGCATTGGCGTTGTCTAAGCGCGACTGATCGAGTGTTCGAATGTTCATTTCCATGTTGTTTCTTGTTCACAGGGGAGCCTCTTCGGTGGTGAAGATTGCCAAGCACAAAGGAACTAACAAAGATTATGCGATTAAGATGATAACTAAAACTGTAAGTGAAACGACAAGGTTTCCCTTTTCACCTTGCACATTTTAAGCAATGTTCATGAAGTATTTGTAGCGCTCAGTTATATGCTTCCTGGGTTGTGTTTTGGTTGCTAAACTGCATGTCTTTGAGAATTAGTTTAGCAAATTGCGGATTGGGGGAAGACGGTAGTCATGGCCGCTGTAGTTGCCATGTCATCGTGGTAAAAATAAACTTGACTTCGTTCGTCACTTAACTCTTACAACGCAAGTAACTAAGGCAGAACTACCGTATATAACATTTCAAGGTTTCAGCAAAGCCACCCGGGTGTTTATTAATAAAACGCAAGGATGATTAAATATTGCGCTCATGTAACTTTTTGGACAATCATGTTTTGCCGTCGACATGAATGAAACGAAAGCGCAGACTAAACACGTCAAGACAAGTCTTATTTAATTGTTGTACAAAAATTGAATCTGGCAAATTTCCCTTGTGTAACAAAAGGAACAATTAAAGCGCATGGTTTGGACATACAAATGCTGAATCGCACCAAGTCACACGCTTACTAAAACATGCTCGAACAGCGAACTCTCCCTGAAGTAACTTTTATTGCTGCAGTTAAGCCTATTACACCTTTAATTAAATGCATTAAGAATCTTAAGTGCGTTTGCTTCTGGAAAAGTGGAAACACCGACATTTGCTTATAATTTAGTCTCGACCTAAGTGACTTCGCGGGTGCAGTAAAATTGTCAATTTGCAAATGTTGTCACCCTCGCCATTCAGTGTTTTGAAGGACAACATAAACAATAGAGATGTCATGATGTTTATAACAATCAAAGCCGCAAGTCTTCTTGCTCAAATATCAGACCTTTTTTCAGACAACACAACCTATATCTACAAGAGAGCCCTTCTATATATCAAAGCTTTGGGAATGGCCAATATTGACTTGTAACATAGAAGGCAGGTATTTAATCTCCCGTCTCAAATAACGCGTTAAATATTTAATTCGAAGGCTTGGTGTTTGAAAATAAACTCGCCTTAGACGTGACATGTATGAAATATTCATAAAGAAAATTAATTAATTTGAAATATTCAGTAATTTGTTTTTTTCGAGACAGGCATCTTCTTTTCCTTTGTCAGTTGATGTGTACTTCTGTGTGATTCTTTTTAATGATATTTGTTTGCGGCTGAAAGTCATAAATGTACACAATACTCATGGGTATTATTTTCTCTTTTTTGGGTACGTACGTTTTCCAACACTTTTTTCTATTCAGTTCACTTGTGACCATATCGCCATACTTACAAAGTATAAGTGTTGGGATTATGATTCAATAAAAGTTTTTGAAAGTGTTAAAAACTTGGAAACAGTTTTGCGAATGCCACAAGTTCTTATGTCATATTTGAGGATATGCCCAATGTTGTTTGAATGCAACTGAAGAACCCAAGACAAAAAAAATACATGTTGACACTTTACTTATACAGAGCATAATATTTTGAATACCAAAGAGGATTATAGGTGAAATGGTATTCAGTGAACTGTTTAGAACAGCCAAATGATGTGAATTTTGCATTATGATTACACTGAGTTTTGAAGAGTCAACCCTTAAGTTTATAGAGACAAACTAGCAGGTGTCGTTTTTGTGTGGTTCCAGTAGAAGGGGGTAAATTTGAGAGAAAATGTAGAAACTCAAGGGATTGAACCAATGTTTGTGATTGTCTATAAAGCCGTTTACACAACTGTAAAGCAAGTTGGCATTATCTTCTCTTACTTATTAAGAAGGGGCTTAAAAATACAAAAATTGACCCATAGAAATTCCCAGACATATTAAACAACAATTTTTTTCCTCTGAATAAATGTTAGTTTTACGGTCAACATCTTTTGGTGATTCAAGTCATTAACCTTAAATAAACCTTAATTTCTATTGCATATAGCTGTCTAAGATGATTGTAAAACGTCCACTTTCAGGCATCGCCACTCGTCAGTTACAACTTACCGATAATTCTGAGTGACTATTTAATATTCCTAGTCCATCAGAGATTGTTGTGAGTAAATATAGCCGATAAATTTTGTAGTGATAACCTTTTTATCATACTTTGAGAGAAGCGCTGTGCAAGGTTAAGGGGTTAAAAATTAATAATGTTGTGAATTGCTTTTGGGGTAGCAGGAAATTTTTGCCTGGAATTCAGAGCAAACGGTCATAGATGGCCCATTTCATCTATGAGATGCACCTACATGTACAGGGATTGATAGTAGTTGTATTTATCATCTTGGACTTGATATTTGTTTTGACAAAGACATCTACCATGATTTCCTGCAGGCACTTCTCATACAGGGAATTGACCATTCAGAAGCCTTGAGCAAAATTATCAGGAAACTACGAATTAAATTATCTAGTAATTTAAGATTGCCAAAAAAGAATACTACTTACAAAATCTTTTGTCATTTTATTTTCCTTTTTATAGATTGACCATAAAATAATAACCACGGAGATAAGCATTCTTCTACAATTGAAGGCCCATCCCAATATTGTAAGTTCATCTTAAAATCCACTCAAACTTCCCATAAGCAGCCTGAAACAACACTTTAAACCCACTCAGTGACTGGTGATGGGTGCAGTTTTTAGAGTATAGAAAGACACAGCGGGGTGGGGGTGGGGGTGGGGTGAGGGTGAGGGTGGGGGTGAGGGTGAGGGTGGGGATGGGGATGGGGATGGAAGAGGATTAGTCTCCAGTAGTTCATAAGTGTCATCATTTTTCTTTGCACCAGTTGGGGAATGCAACATGGTATTAAAGCGATTGAGGCATAATGCTCAACTACATCTACACAAGAATTCTACAAATATGAAATGTTTAATACATATACCTGGTATATTTTTTCAAGAGCATGTCTGTAGTTCATGCAATTGCGATCATCTTGTGTGATCATCTGGGTGAGGGTAGTTCTGAAAAGAACTGTTGTTGGTGACTGATGTTTTGACATCGTCAACCGACAAACACTATTCACTTGTCTCTGAAGATGACTTCCGCTCAGGTTGTCAAAACGTCAGTCACTAACAACAGTTCTTTTCAGAATTACCCTCACCCGGACGATCACACAAGATGAACTACTGATATTCCTAGGTTCAAACCATTTACTATGTTAAGAGCATATATGGTAGTTCAAAGTGTTTTCAGCATATACATTTTCCAATAAAATGAGATTAAGAGTGTTGTTACCCTACTGTACACATTAACTTTACATTGTTAATGTCTTTGTATTGGAAATTTTTCACACTAAATCTAGTTGAACTATCAGAAAATATTTTCATAATAATGATAGTATCAAAAATATGAAAGTTTATTCTTGCAGTTCTTATGCTTTTTGGAGTGTTAAGGAAAATTACAATAATCTGCATGTATTAAAGAACTAATTAATCATGCTTATAACTTTATTGTTTACAGATAAGGTTGTATGAGATCTATGAGACATCATCACATATTTATATGGTGCTAGAGCTTGTTACAGGCGGTGAACTGTTTGAAAGGTCAGTGTTGTGCTAAAAAAAAGTTAAAATATGTCATGAAGTAGACAGTAAAATGTTAAAAAAGCCAAAATTTAACCCTCTACCACAGAAAATTGTTTTATAAATGTGTTCTTTAAATTGCTGTCACCTTGCTTGAGGTTCTAAAAAAATATGTGACCTTCATGTGGCCTGGAATATGACTCGCTCTCCCTTAAGTTTACAGATGATGGCTCATTACAGAAAGTATCTTAGGGTCCCTGCAGGAAGTGTCCCTAATCCCTTACAAGAAGTTTCCTGGTACCATATAAGAGGCGTCCCCAGTCCTTTACAGGAAATGTCTTGGTGCAAACAGGAAGTGGTTCCAACCCTTCACAGGAAGTGTCCCAGTACCATACAGGAAGTGTTTCCCACCTTGTTTTGGGGTACCATACAGGAAGTGTCCCAGTCCCCACTCAGAAGGTCTCCCAGCCTGACGTGTCACTTTCCCCTCAGGGTTTGCCTGACAAAAAAAAAAAAAGTTAAAGAAAGTTCCATATTCATACTAAGGATTTGTCATCAAATGATAGTTATCCAGCCTAACTAGGACTACTAATTTAGCCCATAATTTATACTGATATGCAGTTTAAGTTGTCACAGTTGTCACAGAATACCACTTTAATCTTGATTGAGTTTCCTGAGTATTGTACATGTCATATTTGCTGCAGAATTGTGGACAGAGGATATTACTCAGAAAGAGATGCAGCTGAAGCAATCCGACAAATATGTGATGCCCTAGCGGTGAGTTAAACAAATTAAAAAGTTACTGTTGCAGTGTCACTATTTTATTATTGATATCTCTCAGATAAAAAGTATGCCATGGTAGTTAAGTTTTTAGAGGTTGATTAACCCATTGACTCCCTTGCTGGCCATAACCGGCTGTGACGAGCCTTGACCTTTGTTCCACTTCTGACGTCATCACCTTTGATGAAAATTGGCATTATCTATGCTCAACTTCTCCAGGAGGAAAAGATCTTCCCATTGATACCCAGAGTGATCGGCTCAATGGAGCCTGAAATATGTACGAATCAAAATGCTCAAAAAGTTGAGTGAAAAACCCAGAGCAAAATTTCCTTCGACTACACGTGGCTACTCCGCGTTAAAAATTGCCCGTCTCAATGATGCTTTCTCAGAATTTTTTGAACTGGAAGCAAGCCCAGTAGAGGGTCAAGGACTGCAGCAAAAAGAAAAGAAAAGGGGAAAAAGGAAAGGCAAAAAAAAAATATTTTAAAAATTGAAAAGCCTAAAGACGTAGGTCACTTTCTTGTCGAAAAAATCAAATTCTCAAAATTTTGATTACTGCACATGCCTGAGCAAAAATATGGTAAAACGCGATGCTAATAGAAAGAGAGGCATACTGTCATTTTGCCAATGCCTTTCTGAGTAGATTGGAGCTAATTTGGCCCATATCCAGCCTGAAAATGTCCAAAATGTCCAAAAAATGCGTTTTTGACAAAAACCTCTGGGAGTCAATGGGTTAATAGTTCCACAGTCTGGCCATCTCATGCACTTGATTTGAAACATTCTGTTTTCTCCAGAATGAGAGATACAGTCGAACCTCCATTTGAAAACACCTCTCGTAAGCCACCACCTTTCCTCAGCATCCAGTTTTCTATAATACCAAAAGTTTCCAATTCAAATCGCTATATTTGGAACCTCTTGTGAGCGACCACCTCTGATATGCGACCGCAACCACTTTTAGAGCTAAAAGTTTGAATTTTTTTTTGGTTTTTAACCTCCCTTAGACCACTTAAATGTCTCAATGGGAAGTACTGGATAGTTTCTTGAAATTGACTTTTCATATGAATAATATGGTTAATATATGGGGTAAGTCTCTGCAGCTACCATATGCTGATGAGGAAAATTTTTGACCCAATATGGTCTAAGCTCTTGTAAGTGACAACCTCCCATAAGCGACCACCTTAATTACACACGCTCCTGTGATGCCATGTACATGTATTCACGTCCGAGAAAGCAAGACTAAATTAGAGCTCTTTTACCAGTTGTTTATTGACCTAGTTGGTCATGTTTTATTAGTCCTAAGGCATTAACAATGATGTTTGAACAGTGTTTGAAACTATAGCTTAAGATTTTAAAATGCCTTTCAACTGCTGAAGTTGTTTTCGTTTCTTCTTAGGGTTACTTGTGTCATTTTTGCACACATAGCTAATATTGACATCAGTGGCAGGCTATCATGGCATGCACTACTGACTATCAGAAAAACTGTAGTAAGCCACCTTTAAAAGCTCATTTCACTTCTTGGCCTGTAAATTGGCTTTAATTGATCCTCTTAAATTACAGCCCAAATTCAAAGCAATCACTGGAAAAATGCAGTCTTTATTGCAGCTAAACCTCAGAGTTATAAAAGGACTATTTGTTTTCCCTTCCACCTGGACATTTAGTTGTTTTTTTTTTTCTATTGTAAGCAATTTGACCATTGTTTGCACTTGTATTGTTTGATGTGCGTACATGCACTGACCAGTCCAGTGCTCATACTATTAGGGCCAGTTGACTGCTGTGTATTTTGATGCAAGTCTGGGGCAGATCTAGAGTGGGTCAGACCGAACCCCCTAAAATAAAAAAATGAGACAGTTATAACGGACACGCTGACTTGGCCTCACAATGCCAGAAATCCCATTTCCAAAGGCCTCAATTTAAAAAAATCGTGGGGGAGGATGCATCCAGAAAGGGGGAGCCACCTATGGCAGTCGGTATCTCAGACCCTCTATTCTAAAATCCTGTATCTACTCCAGCAAGTGGTGAGAGAAACAAATCATAAAGTTGGAAAACTTGGACATAATCAGTCAAGAGTTTGTGGCATAATGCATTTGACCCTAGCTTCATCTTTTGGGTGTGAAGATAAAGACACTGAAATTTAACCAAATAATGTGATGTACATTTTTTGTTTCAGTTTGTCCATAATCACCATCCAGTTATTATTCATCGAGACCTTAAGGTATTTTACAATCTGCAGTTGCTATTTGACTCTGTTATTCACAGTGTTAAGCACCATACCATATTGCCACTTGAGAAGTTTCTGATTAAGTTTTGACTCTTTTTTGATAACTTTTTGATGGCTTTCATCTGAACTTACCAATCAAAATATGGGAACTGTTGATGGCAGAGATGTTAAACTGTCAAATTCATCACTTGCTCTGGTGGGAGTTTTAAAAGTCTCCACCTGCAAATGTTTGAAACTGGCAACAAGTCATCACAGTTTGATCTGCCATTTGAAATGGCAGCTATCCAAAGTTGTCAAAAAGATGTCAAAACGTTTTCATAAAGTTAAATCAAAGTGTACCTACTCAATAAGGTGGCAACGTTAAGACGCGTAGTACTGTAACTGTTGTTAGTAATGTTATTAAATTGAAGTAATTATGCTGTTAAGCAACCTAATTGCCCAGTTCTCTATGAGGTGATGGCTTTTACAGCTAAGAATTAATATTAATTGGCTTTTTACAGCTAACTGTAAATTTGTTTTCCTTACACTTCACAGAAATTCTTCTTTAAACTTTTGAAAAGTTAAAAATTAAATTTCATTGTTTAGAAAAAGTTAAAAAGTTATTTCCATTACTGCAGCTTAAACTGTAAAACATATTTAGGATCATTCCGGGATGGAAAAAAGGTATTAAATTATAACAATTGTAGACTTACAGTACTAGCTTACAAGTAGCAAGACAAGGCACAAAAAAGTCCCTGACACTTTCATAGCTAACATAATTATTTTTACGGTAATGGTTAATTTTATTACTTTTAAATGGTTAATGGTTAAAATGTTCCATATCTTTATTTTATGCCTCAACTAAATTTTTGGCATGTTTTTTGGCCTGTGAGCATCATTGAGACCTTCTGTTTTGTATTATTTTTGCCTTTTTGCTTGCTCACATGTATTTGTTTCTCTTGGGTTTTGGTTTTTAGCCTGAAAATCTGTTGTATGCCAGTGAAGAAGAAGATGCACAGTTAAAAATTGCAGATTTTGGGCTATCAAAGATGCTTTATGGTGAACAAGGAAACACAAGTACAGTATGTGGAACACCTGGATACTGTGGTAAAGCCAGAACAGCTTGCTGTCACTTTTCTTTGATTTTTTATATAGAGTTGCCATCTGTTTTTTGGATCAACTCAAGAGGTGTTGCGTATCTGGAAGGGTGTTTATATGAGCAGCATACAAAAAGCCTTTCAGGAAATGTAACTTGATATGCATTAAAGGGATGGATACCTTACATCAAAAGGAAACTTAGTTAGACTTTAACTTTTAGACTCGATTTAATTATAAACTGTTCGTGGGAAAATAAATCTATTTAAAAAGAACTCTGATTAACTTGAAGTGGGATATTCTCTGAGGGTATTAGTAAGTTAATTAATGTGGAAAACATGGATGAAGGTGGGATTATGTCTGAAAGCTGATTAATTTTCACTTGTGACAGAGTCAGAATGGAGTCGTAGTGGGAGTGGAAAGAGAGCTTACGACCTCGTAAGCAGAGTCATAAGCTCAACGGAATTGGAGTCGGAAGGATCAGAATGTTTCCATTTCTTCTGATTCCATTTACCACTCAGTTGCTTGTGATCCAGTGAAAACTAGATTGTAAGAGTCAGAAGAAGTGGAAGAACAAACCAATCTCAAGGCCCAGAATCAAAAATTGTGATTGGTTTATTCTTCTTCTTCTGCTTCTGACTCAGACCATCTAGTTTTCACTAAATCATAAGTGACGGAGTCATGAGCGGAATGGATGTTTTGTCTGTGACTCTATCGGTTTGATTTTCACTAGATCGTATCACTCTATGCCTTTGATTACGACTCCGACTACGACTCTGTTGCTAGTGAAAACCAGCCTTCATAACTCTTCTTTTTGTTAGCGAACATTAATTGTTAAAACCAGGTGGGAGGGGAGAGCATAAAACCAGCATTTTACAGTGTAAACCTAGAATTTATTTAGGGTCAAGGGAGCTTTTTAGATGGGAGTATATTCTGTCATATTTGACTGCCCTTACTTCATCTCCACACAGTGAACTGTAAAAAGGCAAGTTGCAGAGAGGGAAGCTGCATGGCAACAGTTCACTGTGGGCCTTAGTTGCAGCTATTAAACAATTATTGGATGAGGTTTTTGTGATAACCCTTACTGAGACCATGATTATTCTTAAGTTATCACAAAAACCGAATCTAATAATAATATTGTTTTATTCTACATTGAACGAAAAAAAATGGAACTCATGTGTTTGCTTCTTCACTGACAGCATGCAACACAAACCACATGAGCCTGACATGATTACCCTTAGAAATCATGCTCCACGGTCATATATGACATCATTGCCAGTGACCTTGAGTGTCCTTGACATGATTATTGTATAATCTGCAGCTAGATGAGATCACAGGCACTGATTTCGAAAATTCACTGCATGCCTTGGCTAATCAGAATAGAGATAGTGAGTTCAATGTATAATAAACAAATTAACTCGTCTGCTTACACCCCTGTGCTTAGCTCTTGGTGCCTTTGGGGCTTGATGACCCCCCCTCGCCCCCCCCCCCCTCCTTCACCATCCCCATCTTACATCTCTGTGCATAAACTTATCCTGGGGGGGGGGGGGAGGGGAACTCCCATAAAAAAAGGACAGGGGTGCTTGCCATACCTTTCGGGGTTAAAAAAGTGGTTTTTATACTTCTTAGGGTGTCCGGCCTCATTATGTCCCCAGCGAGAGCTTTTGTGGCTCCTTTTAGGGTATTGAGCTGAAAAGAATATATCAGGATGACGTGTTGTTTTACAATTATTGGTAACTCTTAGGAGTGAAAAACATTTCAAGCCACGCCCACAAAACAGGATCTTGGGGCCTTTTAGGGGTTGCTTTCAAAATTTCTGATGAGCACCCCCGTGCTTTTTATATGGGAGGTCCCCGTCCCTGCAACTTAGACACTATTACAAAGTAATGTGGTGATCTAAATTATGATATTATCTGATTTTTCAATGATCCTCAGCTCCTGAAGTATTGTTGGGCAAACCCTACGACACAAAAATTGACATGTGGGCTGTTGGTGTTATTGCTTATATATTGTAAGTATAAACACAAATAAGGTTAGATTTTTGCATCATCAAAACCAAGGCCTAAATTTTTAAACAAAGAGGTGTTGGTTTCTAAAGAAACTGTTGGACTGCATCAGCGGGCGAGTAAAACACATAACCATTTATCAACTTGAAGTTCAAAAAGGTTTAATTGACGACATTGTACTGAGTTTGCGAAGGTGTCTCTTTAGCCTCAACCAATGGTCAAAGGGGACAAAGTGCTTTAACTTGAAGTTAGCTTCACAAACTAATTCCCGGGCTTGAAAAAAAATATATTGAATTTCCAGCCTGCTTTTCAGACAAGCAGCTCCTAAATTTTGCTTGCCCTAAGCAAATCATAGTTTGCTTTTATTATAATTTAGTTCCAGTTAATCAATCTCTGTGTGTTTTAAAAAAAATTGTTGTTCACTGTTTGTACTTATCTTCCCAGCCGTAACAAACCATGTAATCCTTTTAATATCAACCTGAAGTTTATAAGGGTAAATTAACTACCATGGCAAAATTATGAAGCTGACATTTCCAGCATGATCCTGTAACCATAAGGTTTATTACTTACATGTATATTACCTAACTATAGAGGTCTCTGTAGAATTCTGTGAGGCTGTCAAACTTGTCAACCTGTGACATGCAACAAGTGTGATTTGCTTTGACTTACTATATTTATTAATTAACATACAGGCTGTGTGGTTTTGAACCGTTTTATGATGAACGGGGTGATCAGGCCATGTTTCAAAGGATCTTAAGGTGCGACTATGAATTTGTCAGTCCGTGGTGGGATGAAGTATCAGAAAATGCTAAGGTTGGTAGTGGTTAATACTGAGTTTGTAAAATGTGTTTTAAGTAGATTGAGAGGCTTTGAAAGCACAGCTGCCTTAAAGAATGTTGGTTTGAGACAAGAAAAGATGGTCAGGACTAAATTGACTCTTTTTTTCATCAAGATTTCAAATACTTTATTGACTCATTTATTTTGATCATCTCTCTATTTTGCCTTGCTCTTCCCATTTATGATACACAGCTGTAACGTAAGGTTTAGCGGGATGCGGAATGAGGGTATAAATGAAGGCGGGATAAGGAATGACAGGACTTTTAATGGCGGGTAGCGGGATAAGAATATTTCGGCGGGAACTGGATTTGTTCATTTTGATAGACGGGATGCGAGATTGTAGTGTTGGATTTTCTCAAGATACAATTCAAGGCATTGAAACGTTAATAAAGTTTTAAAATTGACGACGGGATGTGGGATGAAAAACGGAAAATCACACGTTACAGAAGTTACGTGGAAGCAGGCGGGATCGAGATAAATGTTCTGGCTGGGGAGGGATGGCGGGATAGAGGCAAAAGTAGTGTGTTCGACCTTCACTTATCACTAGCCTCACTTTGCAAGAATAAAACAAAGTGTTGGAAACACATCACATTATATTACTCTGTGTTTACTAAGACGTGCATATTTTTCAAAAGCCCTTAAATTTTCATATATCTTAAGAAAATGTGACTTAGAGCCACGTTTTTACATGATTTTCGTCATCCGTCATCGAAGGCTGAGACGTGAAGCAGTAAAATTCCTCTGATTCTTACCTTTTTTATAGGATCTTGTGAGCAAGCTGATCGTTCTTGACCCTAAAAAGAGGTTAACAGCAAAGCAAGCTCTAGACCATCCTTTTGTACAGGTAAATGTGAAAAAGTTCGAATTCTGACATATAAACTTTTGTGTCTGTAGAGGACTGCAAGTACCTGTAAAGTCCCCATGGGAATAAGGAATTATGGTTAATTAGTCACCAATCTGCTCGCGTTCCCAAAAGCTAGTCTGAACTAAACTTCCCAAGGCTGGGGATATTCTAAACCTTGGAAGACGTATCCCCAAACTTCAAATCCAAGCTGGGGCAACCTTGATATATTGCCTGCTCCTCCAACTCTACTTTCACTGAAAGTTGCTTGCTTTGAGTGAGTTCGATTGTTCTCTCTTTTTGCAGGGTAAGGGTGCAAAACGCGACAAAAAGGACAAGAAGTTTTTCGACAAGTTGCACGAATTTAATGCCAGGCGAAAGTTCAAGGGGGGAATGATTGCAGTAACGGCCTCGACTGCATTTACTTTTAAGGCAAAGAAATAGGTTTGTTAGTGAACCATGCGGACTATCACACATGATCCTAGGTATGATAACTCTTGCTTCACAAGACGCGGTCAATTGATTTTTTTGACGATTGTTTGAGCTCCGATGTTCTTCGGACATTTATGAGTATTGTAAATGCAGACTTTTCTGCCTGCGTGGTTTCGTTTTTCACAACCTTTTTTAAAAATGTCTATATTTGTGTTGTTGTTTCCGATTATTTTTGGCATCATATAATTTAACTAAAGATCGAAAGAGAGTTCTTACGAACATTTGCTAGAATGACATTGCTAAGTCGACCGTCCGGGTATGGGTGGGGGTTGGGTGGGGTGGGGTGAGTGCTAATAATTTTAGTTAAATTATGGAAAGTTGTAATTAGTTACACAAAGTCTAGCAAGGTCTGTTAAAACGTTGATGTAGCTGAAAATGTAGGCATTTTAGGGTTTGATCTTATTTTTTGAATCTACACGATTCTTATGACCAGAACAGATATGCATGAGCCCTTTATTGTCGCGACAACATCTTCGTAGTCAAAAGGTGAACTGCAAAAAGAACTATACGAGTCTAAACACATTCTGAAAATTAGCTATTATTAGTCTTACTACAATAAAGCTCATCAGTTTTAGGAAGTGGTTTGGTCATTAATCTGTCTCACAACACTCTCGCATCCACTTTGATCCGTCATATGCATATCTGCATGAGCGAAAAGTTGGGGGAGAGAGCCTTCCACTCACCTCAGTCCCCCGCGATTGCAGTCCGCCGGAGTTTGAGCGGCTGGCTGTCGATGCAATCGCGTAGTTTCTGATACCTTGAGTAGTGAATTACGTGTGTTGTTGTTGGTTTCTGTGTGTTTCGGGAGACAAGGGAATGTATGCCAAGGTTTTGGTCTCTTGTAGGGTTGCAGCAACTGCTTTGGCCGTACAATCCTATCCTGGAAAGGCAGACCAATTGCAATTCCAGAAGACGTGGTCTGCGCTTGACTCAGTGGGAACTGGTGCTACCGTCTGCTTCCCCACTGCCCTTCTCTCCCTCTCTCGCTCCAAAGCACGCCTGCCTAGACCCCCTGGATAGGTCACTTGTCTCTTGTTCTTGTTTTAGTTTTGCCATTTGTAAATATATTTACAAGTCAGCATTTACATGTCTGACTTCAGTGCTGCTGTTCACAGAGTCAGAAACAACACGGTAGACACCATTCTCGTTCCCATATTCCTTTTTCGGGTCTAGTTAATGGCGGGGCCTTGGCACGAGACAGCCCTCTGCAGGCAGGCTCGTCATTTTCGCGCCAAGGCCCCACCGGCTAAGAGACGCTAAAAGGGCTATGGGAACGAGAATGTGGAGAGTTATAAGTAACGTCTAAAACCGATGGGCGTAGTCCGGTTGTCTCGGATGGTGGGAGTCCCACTGGACACAGGGTTTCTGCTATCTTGAGTAGTTAATAAAAAAATAGATAAAAATAAAATAAAGATAAGACCGACTTATCTAACGCTAAATTGCCAGTCCAATCGCGCTTTACCATACCCGAGTATAAACAAACTGGTAACGTTGCAAATTGGGAAAATTAATAATAATAAAGTAACTCTGCTACAAAATCCCCTTATAATCAGCAACTTTACTTAGAAAGGAGAGTCGGAGAGATTTGAAAGCGTCCGGGATAGCATAGTATTGAGGCCCTATTACGGGTTTTCGGGATAGGGAATTTTTGTTAACGGGGTACGGAATATTTTGGGGGAAAATTAGTGGGATGTTTTAGATGACATATAACGGGATGTCGAGTTGTAAAATCGTTAATTTTTACAACTGGAATTAAGGGATATTTAGGCCCAAAATTAACGAGATATGAGATACTCAGGCCTCCTCTAAATGGGCCTCAGTATTGGAGCAGAAACTGAGAATGTCCTAGGAATTAAGTTCCGCCTACTAGTCCTACAGTGTTCTAAACCCCTAAAGTAATTAAAGTAATGCAATATTTATTAAAAATGTCTTAACCCCTGAGGTAGAAATGTCTTTGTCCTAACAAAACCATTCAAATTGCCCTAACTCCCTGGACAAAAAAAGTCCCTAAAAGAATTGAAGATCATTGAATTATTAGTTTCACTCTCGTTCTCTATAGCTTCCTGCGTTTCCAACCTTTCCCCTTCAGAATTGAAAGAATCCCTCAACTTGGGATTAGGCGCGCACAATCAGACTTATTATTACTCCCACCATGAGGGTCCGAGATTAGAGCAAAAATCTTCTCTACCATTGGTAGGTGAGTAGCATCTGTGCGGGGGACTAGTGACGATAACTTTGGGAAGGAAACTGGGCGCTAAAAGAAAAGTTTACTTTGTGTTGGAGCGAGGAAAAAGTGAGGCGTCGAGGTTTGTGTAAAAAGCTGCTTTCATTTTAATGATTTATCACTCACTCGAGCTCCTTAGATTCCTCAATAATGGACGACACTCTGAGTCAATTCATTGAAAAAACTGGAACGGATCCCAGCTTAGCAAGGGACTTGCTCGAAAGTACAAACTGGGACGTGGACGAAGCTTTAAGAGCTTTTGAAACGCTGTCTTTAGGTTCTGCTGTGAGGCACAACGAAAACATAAGCGGTGATAATAACCGAGTTACGTGTGGAAAAGCTAAAAGAGGACTTTCAATGGTAAATGCCGACATAGTCGTTGAAGCTAGGTCTAAAGTTATTGAGGACAAGGTACCAGGCACAGATGATAGATACGAGCGCTTTGAGGGAATGTCTGATTTCACTTTCGTTTTGCCTGATTTATCCAACTTCTCTGAGGAACTGAGCGACTTCCTTCGCAGGGACTTAATTGAAACCTCGGCTTTAGTGGCGCTGGAGCAAGCAGGTAAATTAATATTTAGATATTAGCTTTGTTCTACCGTGCAGGACTCAAAGAATACAAAGTACAGTGTAACTGATATAAGCTAGACACAATTAAGCCGACATTTAACATCGTCGACGCAAGGAGGTTGGTTTCTGTTTTCATTCCTCCCAAGGGGTTAATTATTCAAATAGCGTTATGTTTAAGCACTGTTCAATTTGTTTCACCCATTGAATTTCCTTAGAGAAGATTTAAACTTAATTTGTGAACCAAGTGGATAACATTTGTTGAGTTTGCTTTCTTTACTGGGAGGTATTTTATTTGTACAATGATTCGTCGTGAATATATTATCTACATCGACATCTCCAAATATGTGATGTGGGTGTTAAGAAAACCATAACACATTTCATTTTCCAAAAGCGATTAACTGGTAATTTGTTATTACTGTGGACTACGCAAGTGTTGAGAGCGTAGAAAAGGATCAGTTAGGAGGGTGTTTGGAAAATTTATTTTTTTTAGCATCATCAATCTTGCAGACATTTTTTTTCTTATTTCATTTCTCACAGAAAAGTACACGTAGAGTCATGATAAAAGATACAATCAGATTGTATGCACCAAATTACATGGCATTTTACTCAATCTCGCAGATATATTACAAGTACTCAGCGCCAAATTCAATATGTAAAAATGGCCAAATTTTACATTCATCTAGGACAAACATGGGCAAAAAATAATATTTTGTTTGATAATTCATCTGTTTATTAATACCTGCAAATGGCAGGTTAGTTTGTCTTGACAGACAGCTACCGTAGATAATTCTCCATCTGTTTGCCTGTATTTACACACAGGTGAATACTACATGTATAAATAATTATCCTATTTGTTGCATGCTTGCACTATAACAAATTTTTTAGCTATGAACAAAATTATTTTTGATGTAAAAAACATAAATGGAACAAGGAAAATAGCAGCTTACTATGGTAGTTGTAAAAACAACAGCAGGGTAGAATTGAGCTAAAAAGGAACAGGGATGGTTATGACAACAGGTGACAAACAGAGGCTTCTTAAATATCATGGAAACAAAGATTGATGTCTGGTAGATCAGCTGTGTTGGCATGGAAATTTGAATAATAATAATACTTTCTTATTAACAACAGTGTGTATCCACTGTGCAAGGAGCATTTTACCTTAACCAATTTACCTTATAAGATGGAAAAAATACAGTAATGAAACCATTTTTCGTGTGCTTACAAGTATTTTTCAAAAAGCCTGTTTTGAAATTAGTGTTCCTTTTGGTTTGTTTGTTTGTTTGTTTGTTTGTTTGTTTGTTTGTTTCTCTCAAATAATGCAACTACTGTAAGGGGTGACTTTTGTTTAGGCCAGTCTTGTTTGATCTTCTTGTTTGTGTCAATTTATTGAAAATTAAATTTAGCCTGCAATTACTTTAGCTGTAGATACTAACAACAAATTGATAGGCTCTGTCCCATGTTAATGACTAATTTGCTGCCCACTGTTTCTGATATTAATAACATAGTAAACATACATGTAGAACTTCCATTGACAGCTTACTTTGTAGTTTTGACAGTCTGCTTAGAATGTATTAAAACCCCTGCAATTGATCATTTTCACATGACATCATCGAATTACAAAGTCCAAAACTAAAGAGCCATGAAAGTTTTTATCCTCATCAGGCATAAAGGATCTAAATTTATATCTGTTTACACCTTTTCAGCTCAATAGCATGCTTCCTTTGGAAACCAGAGCATTTTGAATTTCAGCATTATGGTGGTGCATAACATAAGCTATGATCGCCTTTGTCGAATAATAAATGTATAAACTTCGTGACCTTTAGCCTTTTTAGTAATGAAAATACTAGGAAAAGTGCTTGTGTAGATGTTTGTTGGTTCAGTTCAGATAATCAATTGAGTAGATAGCCAAACTGAGTTCCAGATGTTTACACTATTTTCTGGCTGCCATACTGGTGTACCACGGAGGTACACCAACATGGTGGTTCCAGACTGGGCACTGTAAATTTGCCCAAAACATTTCAACAAATATCTGAAGTTTGGGAACATGCAGAGACCTAAAACTTGGAGAAGTGTTGTCTTTACTTAGCTCCTATAACATTATAATTTCTTGACCTTATCCACTGAACAGTTTTTGATTTATTTTTTCGTTGCATGACAGTGAAAACAATCTACATGTATAGGGTAATCTTTGCACAGGTCAGCCAATGATGTATGCAATGGTTGTCTTAAGCCCTGTCCAAACAGGAAATGTTTGACTATCAAACATTGTTTGGTGACCAAATTCGAATGTCGACAAACATTTGACCACACATTGTTAAACATTTTGCTCGGTGATCAAACATGTTTGATACCGTTTGGCCACTCAGTACACCATCAACATTGTTTGGTCACCAAACATTTCCTGTTTGGACAGGGCTTTTTATAATTATGTTACTATCAAACAAAACAAATCAAAGAGCCATGTTTTATTCTATTACAAATAACTTACGAAGTGTTAACTGTGGGTTGTTTTCATGAACTGACAAGCACAGTTTTATTTTGTTAAATTACCTCTTTATGATCCCAAATGTTTCTAGGACGGTTAAACTGGTGGGCTGATGTGGGTGTTGGCCAACGTCTTCTTCCTCTCGCAACTGTGGGTGATGGAAACTGTCTATTACATGCTGCTTCTCTTGGAATGTGGGGATACCATGATCGCTTGTTAACCCTGCGTAAGGCACTGTATGGTACGCTCACAAGCCACTTGGCCAAGGGAGCTATCAAAAGACGCTGGCGACTGCAACAGTGGGAGAAGAACATAAGTGCTGGTGGTCTGCTGTACTCGGAAGATGAGTGGGAGAAAGAGTGGCAAGAGGTGTTACGAATCGCCTCTACCCAGCGTAGATTAGATCATGAGCAAAAGGCGATGGAAAGTAGGAAAGGAGGAGAAACAGTAGCAACTCTAGCCACTATAGCAGAGAAGGACAGTGACGACACATCTGATGGTCCTGGAAAAGAGGACATGACTAGCAAAGTTGACCAATCAGAGACAGGAAAGCAAGAGGAAGGGAAAGATAATTTGGAATGTCGAAGTTACTCTTCTTCACAAGAAGGACTGAATGAGACTGAGACTGAAGGAGGGGCTTTTGAAAGCCTTGAAGACGTTCATGTCTTTGTCCTAGCGCATGTTCTGCGACGTGCAATTATAATCATAGCTGACCAGTTTTTGTATGGATTTGAAGGTGAGCCTATTGCACCCATTCCATTTGGAGGGGTGTACCTTCCACTGGAATGTGACCCCAGTACTTGCTTGAAAAGCCCCTTAGTGCTTGCTTTCGATTCAGCGCACTTTTCACCTCTGGTTCCAAGTGATGAAAAGAAAGACACCAAGAGTGATTGTTTGAAAGCCTCTGTGCCTCTTGTTGGACCAAACTATGAGTTGCTACCATTTCAATTCTCTGTAGATCCTGGGGAAGATTTTTTGTGGAGCAGCCTGGATGATGATTCTAGCATTGTAGAGAAATTGGCTCTGAGTATGGATAAAAAGCTAGAGCTTTTGAAGAAATATTTAGATGTGGATTTGATTAAAATACCAAGTGCAAGCAAGAAAGATACTTCTGAAGATAGCAAGTCAACAGTCAAAGGCGAGAAATCATCCGAGGCAGGAAGCAGTGATGGTGGAGTCAAGCCTGAGAAAAAATTGTCTTCAAAATCTGTTGAAAAGAAGGAGAAGTCTTGGATTGCTACACAAATTCTGAAAGTGGGCACTATGGCTGGAGTCGTGGGAGGTGTGGTCCATAGTGATATTTATGTTGCAAAACTGCAAACAGACAAGAAACCGGAGTACTATGACAAGATGATGGAAAATTATATTCAGTCTGCGAAGCACCGATTTGAGGAGGAAAAGAAATCACAAGTGAAAACTGACAAAGGTACAGGAAATACCGGAGAGAAACCTCAGCCATGTATCAGTCCGGGTTGTCAGCTGTATGGGACTTCAGCTACAAATTACCTTTGTTCTGGTTGCTTCAAGACTCAGAAATCTTACAGTGAAACAGGCCGCTATCTTGACGGCTCAGCATCAACTGGTGGCAGTTCATCTGTGTCAAATTACGATAATAGTGGTTTACGAAGTTACTGGCCACCCCCCGCATACTCTGCGTATGTTCCTTTTGCGTATTTTGGAGATCGTACTGGGCCAACACAAAGTCACAATACTTCAACTTCAGATCAAAGGACTATGCAGTCAAGCAGGGAAGGTCAAGCCAGTCCTCCTTCATATGACGAAGCAATGAAACTAAGTAAAAGTACAGCATCTAGTCTGCCATCTGGTTCTGCTGTCAAGCTTGATTCATTTGGTGATAGTACAGGAAAAGGTCACAGCTCTGCAGGGCAATCTGTCATCAATTGCACTAACAGAGACTGCCAGTTTTATGGTAGTCCAGAAAACAAGGGATATTGTTCTAAATGTTTCAAAACATATAAAAAGTCATTGAAGTATATGATAGAAGAAAATGAGGCATCAAAACATAAAGTCATCTGAGATGGATACGTCACTTTTTTTTACTCATTTGACCTTGCTTCTGAAATGTTTTATTGTAGTCTGCAAGTTGCTGGTACTGTAGTTAAGTAATAGCAATTCCATGTTGTCAGACGCCAACCACACAGAAACGTAAGCAAAAGTTCACTCAGTGCAGGGCTCAAAAAAAGTGTGGTGCTATCATGGACAAGCAGGTTTTTCTTCTTACTTACCCAATGGGAAAGGATCCATGCAAGTTGTCTCCCAACTAAGGCGAAACAAAAGTAAACTTAAACTTGCCCAGGGCAAAGAAAATGTGAAAGCTGCTTGTTCAAAGTGCAAGGTGGAATCAAATTTCTTTTTTGAGCCCTGCACTGGCATTGAAATGCATTAAGAGAGTTTCTATGAACATGCCACAGAACGCTAATAGGAACACATTCTTACCAAGTGGAAGACATTCTTTTATGTTTTCATTAATTTTTATGTGTTTCTTATCTAGAGTTTGTTGCATTATGTTTGTTGAGTATTTTGTTACTTAAAAAAGGAGTTACAAGATGAAGGATTTTGGAAGAAAAAAAACTTGGAAACCTTCAAAATAGTACACCTGCTCTAGAGGACTTGTCTGCTAGTTAAACACTCATTAATGGTCCCAACTACATATAACACTAGTAGACTACCTGTACACTGTTTACCCTCCCATAATGGGACACCTCCCAAGCAGATCTGCTTACAAACTATTCGGACCTTGGCTTCTTATTGCACAGCTGGGAAAAGTACATTTAAATTGAATTCAAATACTTTGAATGCCTTCCAGAAGGGGCCATCCCGATAATGGGCATTTCCTTAAAGGGGACTCCTGATGCAGTGGGTTCCTGTACCCCACCCTCTACACACTCTGTCAGAGTGGAACATGTGTAAAAAGGATAGGAAACTCCATTAAGCATGGTACATCAGACTAAACGTTGTTGTAAGAATGCTTTGTTAACACAAAGCATACTCATTTCCATTTTACTCATAACGTTGTCAGGGCCATGTAACGGTCTCATCTTTTTTCACTACACTACACCAATAATAATTAGAATTTATGAGAATATTCAGAATTTTAGTACATACAGTGGAGTCCCCCCCCCCCACCCTCCCCCCCTTACATCCACCATGTTAATACGGTCACCTCGTTATTACGGCCACTTTAGTCTGGCCACAAAAAAGCTCAGTTGATCATTTTCTTATTAAAGAACCCTTAAATACAGCCATCCCGTTAATACAGTCAGATTTTTGTGGCCCATTGGTGACCGGATTAGCGGGGTTCCAATGTGTTATTTTATTACTAAAAGCAAGGATCTTTCTGGAATGATCTACTCGTTAAATTATTTAATAATTAAACAATTTAACGAGTAGGACTGTTTCAGATAAGAAAATTACCTCGGTTAATATTACCATTGCAACTTACTTCAAGTATATTCAAGATTTATGGTTCAAAATATTTAATATTTAAAGAGCTTGATCAACTTGTTTAAAACTTTTATGAAAACTGGTGAAGCATTCAATGTTATGAAGTAGTGAAGTTTCAAACTTCTAGTCTTCAAGTGAAGACATCAATATTCAAATATTTTTGATCCAAAATGTGAATTTTGATGGATATTAAAATGGCTCAAGCTTTCCTAATTTGCAAAATTAGCTTCTAGACAGCAACATTTCTTTTCTCATTGCATTTACCATTCAATTTTTCTCTATTCTCTTCAAGGAAAAAAAATACAGCTTTCCTCTATGTTGAATTTGATCCAAAAAGTAACTGATAAACTGCTGTGGGTAACTATTGGAATAATTTAAATTTAACTTGGCTTGTCAAATTAGCAATGATGTACCTAGCCTCTTCTAGGTGGTTTGTTGGTCAAGGTGCTGCACAAAAAAATGACGGAAGGAAAAATGGAGAGAGGTTTGGTACGAGGAGCAAACGATTGTCACGTGAATCCAAACATTGAACTTTTAACGCAATTTACCTTTAAATTTGGGCTTGAGTCTTCTTTTGAAATTCAGCTGTTCATTTGAAGTGTGGAAGTTTGAAACAAAGAATTAAAACTCTACTAGTGAATTAATTACTCTTTTATTGGGAGGAATGTTGAATAGGTTTCCATGTTGGTGGGTTGTCATACATTATTTTAATTTATTTTGTCCAAGATAGTTTATTATTTATGAAGCATTTGGTAAAGATGCACTAAAAAGTATAAATTATCGAATTTGGTTCAGTGATTTATTGTTGTAATGAAAAATGTTTGATGATTATATGGACAAGACAGTGATATTTTTCAAGATTTGTTAGATCAGGTTTTAATAATGTCAATAATATTGATGTATTAAATGGGCATTTTGCCCAAATTTGCACAAAGCTTAAATTCTCAGAGATGGGTAATTCCATCTAGAAACACGCGTAACTGTTGGTTTTTAAGGTATATTTGGGCATAGTCTGTCTGAGACATTTTTACAGATTTTCAAAACATCCTCTTGAGAAGAAGAGGTTCAGAGCCACTGATTAATTTACAAAAATTACCAAGTGACTTTGGCGTCATTAGTCGCAATAGGCAAATAGGAAGAATCAGAATGCTAGGAATAACTGTGAAAACGGTAGGAACAGACAAAGAAAAGGACCAGATGAACAGTAGCAATGGTAAGAAATGGTAGAAATGGAGGAGGAGTAGAAACAGGGAAAGAGAAGGAACAGTACGTAGGAACTGTGGAACAGTTGGCACTGTAGGAACGGGAACAGAGGAACAGTAGAAAGAGGAAGAGTAGGAACTGTGGAACAGTAGGGACAGCAGGAACAGACGTAGTGTAGGAACAGGAGTAGTAGAAAAAAAAGAATTTTAGGAACTGTGGAACAGTAGGGACAGTAGAACAGAGGAACAGTAAGAACAGAGGAGCAGTAGGAACATAGGAAGAGCAGAACAGAAGGAACAGAGGAAGAGTTGGAACTGTGGAACAGCAGAAAAAGTTGGAACAGAGAAAGAGCAGAAACTGTAGAGCCACGAACAGTAGGAAAAATAGGAACAGAGGATCGGAAGAACAGGAATGGTAGGAACAGAGGAACAGTAGGTAGGAAAATAAAAACTAATTATGTAAATATGTAAGTTGTTTACCCACGGAGCACCAAGGAGTTCACAAGAACCCGTTCATAAATGCCCGTGGGTCCTTAGTTATGAGCAGTCTAGCCGAAATATTAACTCACTTAGTGACTAGAAAGTCGCCGAGACCGGGCTACGCGCAGCGTGATTTTAACCAACTTTGGGTCGATTTCCAGGAACTTGGGTGATATTTCCCAGTCTTAGGGACTCTAAACTAATTTGAGAAGGCTTTGGTTTTCAGTGAAATGGACAGAGGAAAAATTTTTGAACGCTTAGTTATGAGCAGTCTGGCCGAAATATTAACTCACTTAGTGACTAGAGAGTCGCCGAGACCGGGCTAAGCGCAGCGTGATTTTAACCAACTTTGGGTCGATTTCCAGGAACTTGGGCGATATTTCCCAGTCCTAGGGACTCTAAACTAATTCGAGAAGACTTTGGTTTTCAGTGAAATGGACAGAAGAAAAATTTTTGAACGCTTAGTTATGAGCAGTCTGGCCGAAATATTAACTCACTTAGTGACTAGAAAGTCACCGAGACCGGGCTACGCGCAGCGTGATTTTGACCAACTTTGGGTCGATTTCCAGGAACTTGGGCGATATTTCCCAGTCCTAGGGACTCTAAACTAATTCGAGGAAACTTTAGTTTTAGTGAAATGGACAGGAAAAATTTTTGAACGCTTAGTTATGAGCAGTCTGGCCGAAATATAGCCCCTCTTTAACTCACTTAGTGGCTAGAAAGTCGCCGAGACCGGGCTACGCGCAGCGTGACTTTGAGCAACTTTGGGTCAATTTCCAGGAACTTGGGCGATATTTCCCAGTCCTAGGGACTCTAAACTAATTCGAGAAGACTTTGGTTTTCAGTAAAATGGACAGAAGAAAAATTTTTAAACGCTTAGTTATGAGCATTCTGGCCGAAATATTAACTCACTTAGTGACTAGAAAGTCGCCGAGACCGGGCTACGCGCAGCGTGATTTTGACCAGCTTTGGGTCGATTTCCAGGAACTTGGGCGATATTTCCCAGTCCCAGGGACTCTATACTAATTCGAGAAGACTTTGGTTTTCCGTGAAGTGGACAGAAGAAAAATTTTTGAATGCTTAGTGGTCCCCGTGCATTTTAGGATCGAATTGGAATTTGGAGATGTTGGTCTTTGAGGAACACAGGAAAGAGAACATACAAATAAGCTATTCAAGCTCATTTATCTATAGATTTCTAAAAGCGGTCGAGTATTTTTAAAGATATTCTTCTAACTATTATTAAGTCACCCCATTGAGGCTAACAAACGAGATACCATAAATTTCCCAAAGTAACGACCTCTTGAAAGAAGCGACCCCCAAAAGTACTGTCAACATTTTGTGGGCGTTAATAAATTCCAAAGGCAGCGAGCCCACTCACGCCCTCCCCCTCCCCCTCCCCCTCCCCCCCAAAAAGCGAGACCAAGATACCCTGGTAAGGCTTAATAACGATAACTAGAGCACTCTACGTTAAGGGAAGGTATCGCTTATGCTACGAGCCGTTGTGAAATATCAATTCGTGCTTCATCAGTTCATGCTGAGCACAAGTTTGCACAAGTTTGCACAACATAGCTCAACAAACCACAACATAGCGCAAAAAAGAGATGAATGTGCGTGAAAATTTAGATAGCGGGTCGGCGACAATCCTCAACCCGGGCTCTGTTGAAGGCGAGCGAGAGCGCGAAACGCGGCAGGGAATACGAAATCCAGGAAGAGGAGAAATCAGCTCGTAAACGCCTCAAAGATTCTGAGGACGGAACGTGTGTGTGTCACATCGCCTGAAGGCGCGAGGACAGTGACAAAGGGGGTCGGCGAGAATCTACAACCCGGGCTCTGTTCAAGGAGAGCGGAGATGTTCAGGCGTGAACCACACCCGTGGGCCTCTGCGGGAGGGCCAAAACACGCACCATTCATACAAGCTTTAAGCTGTCTAGTGGATTCCTGGAGAGAGAAAAACAACGGTAAAATAAAGAACGAACTAAGGACGAAAAGAGTCTCCTGCTGAAATTAAAGGTGAAAAACGTGTTAAACGTACCGAGGAATGCGAAAACCGAGAGGAGAGGAGATCGGTTCGTAAAGGTCTCCGGGCAAGGATCCCGAGATCGAGGAAGCGACTGGTCACATCACACTCACACTTCACACACTTTATTTCAAGTGAATTAAAAAATTGATACAATGTAAAACTGATCCGCTGGTAGCGTTAGGCTAATCTAGGGCTTGCCACAAGTTGCTCGAGATTTCCCAAAAAGTTGCCGAAATTACTTAAAAAGTTGCCCAAAAGTTGCTCGAAAAAAGTCAAAAGTTGCTTTTCGTAACGAAAATTGCTCAAAAGTTGCTAAAAAAAGCAAAAACTTTTTTTGTTTCTCTCTTCTTTTATTTGGTCTGATGCAAAGATATGCAATCTGTACAACATTTCTAAGCATTTTTGTACAATTTTGCGTTGTAACCAGTGTCGCTAAATAAATTTGTTCACAATGCGTGTGAGTAAATTCTACGCATCAATATCAAAATGTTTTTAAAATGTTTTCATAAATTTATAAAATTTTTTAAAAAAATATAAAAAAATTCATTAAAAAACTTTTAAAAAAGTTAAAGAAATTCACAAATTGTCTGTTGAAACATTGTAAAATATGGAAGCATGGCAAATTAAAGCACTAAAAGCTGCACCCATATCTAGAAAACTAGAAATTGCTCAAAATGCAAAAACTTGCTTGAAGCAAAAAAAGTTGTTCGAAATACGAAAAGTTGCCAAAAAGTTGCCCAGCAACTTGTGGCAAGCCGTTGTGGCAACTTGTGGCTAATCTAGGCGGATCAGTTATTATCAGATTACTTAAAAAACAGAATAACACATGACAAACAATTAGAAAGACAGATTAAAAAGAAAATATTAACATTACTTGTAAATTAGTTCTACGCAAGATAACGAAAATATCCACTGACTGGTCTCTGACTAAAACCGTTTCATCAGGAGCCTTATTCGAGGACGGAGTCACCGATTAAGGCTCCTGATGTTACATTGAAGCTTCTTAACCTTTGTTATACTTTCTGCCGGCAGAACCGATCCGCAAACAGAGCTGACTGCTGAAGAATAAAAAAACGACGTACCCAGCCGTTCTAGACATGAAACAAAAACGACCTGAACTCTCTGTGTTATGGTGTTATCGACCAGGAACATGGTCAATATGGACTGCGAGGAATGCGACGCGAATCTGCTTACACATACGCAAATTTTCACCCATTTTAAACCAGTTCGCAGTACTGTAGTAGATTCTATTGAATTGCGTTTCAAGCTGTTTCTTTTGAACGTTTTGTTAAACCGAATTTATGGGTGAGATTCTAGCGACCTCGTGATCAGTGTTTCCTCTTGCGGAGTTGTCTAGCTAACTAGATCCCCTTCAACTTTTCTTTGTCCCAAGATCACCTGCGATCATTTTACACTCTCTTTTCCTGGATCGATGGAGAGATAGCCTCCCGGGGTGCTCCCCTGTGTAAGATATATGGTTATGGGGCCTCAGAGGGTATATAGTTTTGAAGCCATTCTGGTCTGAATTTGACCATTTTGGTCTGAAAAAATGTTTGCACACTCCGGTCAGTCCACGCTCCTCTTTTCCGGCTAGCGAGGGAGATTAACCCCTTGCGGGTAGCTATAGAGTTATTGGGCCTCAAAGCGTATAGTTTTGAAACCATTTTGGTCTGAAAACTGTTTGCGCACTCTGGTCAATAATTAGGAATGAAGAACCTATTTCAAGTTTAGCTGAGTTATGATTAGTATAATTCACATGACTCTTTATAAGTTTTTTCTGTCTGAACCAAGGCACTTGCTAAATAAGGCCTTTTCTGAAGATGGCACGATATCTTTTGCCAAGAGAAGAACTCTCGCGTGTTTTGCCATCACGGGCTAACAAAAAGTCAGGCTATTTCACATGTGCTAAAATGCTTAATGGCTGACTACCTATAAATTTCCTGCCAGTAGGTACTAAGTCGGAGGTCTTGTCCGGTCACAACAGTCCACAACTAAGATATCAATCCGTGAAGGCGTGAATGGTCATGAATGAAAGTGGATTAACGCAACAACGACTCGCGCGGGTAACGCGCGAGGTGAGTGAACTCTCCCAGCATTCTTTGCAAAACAGTTCGTCCATGTTTTTGAACCGCGAAAGTTGAACGAGGCTGAAAAAAGGCATGCATAAAGGTTAATTTGGTCTTATTTACTGTATATTTAGCACATTTCGTTGTAGTGCTCTCATGCTTTGTTCGTATAGAGGACTTTCTGCTTATCACAGTGTACCTGTTGTATATTCAGGGGAAGAACTTCGCTGGGAGTTGGAGAGCTTTGTTGGCGAGCGATTGAACTCGGATTGCAGGTAAGCTTTATGGACAAACAAAATATATTTGATTTATTTAGATTGTTAACTGTAGTAAGATATATTTCTTTCCATTTGATCGGGTCTCAGCTAGCTTCTTTAACTTCGTTTTGTATGAAACATCATCATGTATGTTGTGATTGTCAGTACCCCCCTGCCACAGTATTTTCGCCACAGAGATGTTCTATGGTCTCCAACTTCTTTCAAGGCTGCTGCCTAACGGGCGCCCGGTCGCCTGAGGCGCCTAAGTTACGAGTGCGGGCGACTAAAGTTTTGTTCGAGGAGCCCGAGTGGGCGCCTAAACATGAAGTTTCATTCCCATGTAATCTGTCCACTGACTTCAATCTTCTCATGAAATCGGTCAAAGAATCATTCACACAATAAATTAAACGGAAAACAACAGCTACTCTGGTCCTGTTTTGCTTTTATCGCGAGAAATCTGGTCAAAAACACGGCAACAAAGTCTCTCTCCGCTCACAAAACAGCCGAAAACAGCCATCTTTGAAAATCGCCCTATAATGCATTGTAAGCTCAGTATTGAATAAATGTACATCATGTATGCCAATGAATTGTGTCTCTGTTGATGCCTTGCTGATTCCGAGTTGCAAAATAACTACTTTGATAATTAATATTTTTGGAATTGGAGTGATGATCCTGCTGACATTATATTTACAGTTGAAAAAAGATAAATGTGTCTAAATATTTGTCCGATACTTAAGAAAACTTCACTTAGATGTACTGAATGAATTTCTTTAGGTTTTGAAAGGATAATTCGAGTAACTAGCCAGCAAAAAAAACACATCATTGCAATTCTCTTTGCATACTAGGGTTCTATATTTTAAATTATCAAATGAATTGTCGCGACTCCGCCCAATATACAAGAATTTATTTTCTCCAAAGAAGTGGCCAATATTGCTCTAATGCTGCCTCAAAATCACCTTTAGTTTATACTAATGTCCCAAGCCCGGGGAAGGAACGCACATTTCAGTGAGGCCAAATTCAACCCCCCCCCCCCCCCCCTCCAATGCCTGTTTCAGTTTTATTTGTTTTCATTTGCAGCTTGCATTTCATGATTTGTACAACATATTTCGTCTTTTTAAAATAGAATTGCAAAACTCAAAACAAAAGCAGCAATATACATTTTTATAAAAAAAGCTGCAGCACTTGCATGGATACACCAATTATTGAGTTTGACCATAAATAGTATTCTTTCTCAGTCATGACCTGATCACTTTGCTGAATGCTTTATTTATAAAATTTGATTGATATTAGACCATATCAGTGTCTCATGAAAAATCTCTGCCCCAGGACCCCTCCCCAAAATTTCCACAATTAACCCCCCCCCCCCTTCTTCCTCAAACTCACTTTTATTGTCTTTAATATTTTGCGCCATTCTTCTGGAAAACCATTGAAGAGACTGAAAAGTAGAAAATGTTCAACTGTGAGAGAGCTGAGTATAATGGTTGAATAGATTTTTTACCACAATTGTTGCTAATCTCGTAATCTGATTGGCTAATATGCTGTTGTCAATAAGAGTCCAGACAACGCTGCTCTGGTCAATGTGTTGCAAAATGCCTTTTTCAGCTTGCGCTTTGAAAAAACATTTTCTTTGACATTGATATTGTGGTAAAAAACAAATCGAAATGTAGTTTAGCGTTGTCTGTGCTCTTATCAACAATGATATGCGTCATCACAGTGGCCAAAATTTGTTGTGAACCCACTCGGGTGCACCTTGTGAGTCCACAACATTTTGACCACTGTGATGATGCATATCGTTGTTGATAAGAGTACATCTACAAACCACAGTAAACCACATTTGATTTGTTAATTTGCCTTTCTTGAAAGATAAAGTGGCAGTCAGTGAGTCCTCCCTTTGCAGTTGGAGGAGGAAGTGCTGGTGATTGGGTACAGTATTGTAAATTGTTTTGCATGTGACCTTTTCGATTGCAAGTGGTACATATTCAGTTGATGGTAGAAGACATTCCTACTTTAGCATAGTTCTCCATTTATGTGGTATTGCAGATAGAAGGCTGTAATACGTACAATGTATGGGTTATTGACCAAGTGTGAGGTCAAGATGGCGAGTCGAGGTCCATAAACTCGCAAAAAAAGAATGAGGCCAATATCCAGCAATCTTGACCGAACAAGCTCGGTCAATAAAGGATTTATTATATGGCTTTTGTGTATATTTTCCTTGCGGGACATGGCGGGTAGTCCCGAGTGGGCAAGATAGCTCCATCTTGCCTGCTCGCGTAGCCAATCACAGCGCAGGATTTGATTCATCTTGCCCTCTCACAGAGCTGGCCATATAATAATGTAGAAAATTACTCTGGACGTTGTATTTCTGCATGAAAGTTTTAAAATGCATCAAGGTGTTACTTTCCTTGTTGAAAAGGCACAAGAGATTTTCAATGCCGACTTTTTTCCAACCAGGGAAAAAAAAAAACAGATGACTTGTTTACTCGAATAACCTGATTATTCCATGTTATTTGATTTGGCATTATTAATTTTCTGTCAGATTATATCTCGATAGAATTTTGGTAAGTTTTCATTCAGGGGTAGATATTGAATGTCATAATTACACTAGAAAAGAAGGTTGCTGTCAACGTTGGAATGTAAGGATCGTGGGATAAATTTCCATGCACTTTTATCATTAGCACACAAGCGCTTTACCCAGACTGTCTAATGCCTTATCGAATAATGTAAAATCTAACATATTAAGTCCACCCTTGTTCTTATTTTTAATATTATAGTCAAGTTTTTTTAGTTTTGGATTCTTGTACTTCTATATGTACACCTTATGTTTACTTCATCGGTAAACCATTTTGGAGTGTCTAACACACTGCAGATAAAAGTTAGTTTGGATATTGCCAATGTTTTGACTACGTTTGCTCTTCCATATAGATATGTCTTGAGACCTTCAAATGTTGAGTGTCTTTTTAAGTTTAGGCAACTTTTCAAAGAAGCTTTTTTTAGTGGTAAGGTCATCGTCATATGAAAAATATACACCCGAGGTGTAAACAGGCTCATCGCTTGATTTTAGATTTAGAATAGATTCTTTTCTCTGATGTAATGATTCCAGCCAAAGTACTTCTGATTTAGATTGCTTTATTCAGAGACCAGAACAGTTTTCAAATTGTTGCAGCAGCCTATGACCAGACCAAAATATCTTTAACAAAAACAGTTATATCATCAGCATATTTCACTTAGTGTTACAGTATACCACTAAACTATAAACATTTGTACAGTTTCTAAATTTTTCTATTTCTTCTTTTGAACAGCTGAAGACAAAATACCTCAGGACAAGACAGGAGGAGGACATTATCCATAAGCTTATTCTAGAATAATGATTTTTTTTTTTGCAATCCAGGACCAGGTAAACACTTGTGTTTTTATGCAATGATCAAATCAAAACTTAACCTGCTTCCTTGAGGGAATTCCCTAAGGACACCTCTACAGGTTACCCCAAGTCATCAAATTCTAGGGCAGAAAAATATTAAAATGCACCACTTTTTTTCCTTTTTTAAATGATGCACTGTTCTTATAGGTTGCCACAGGTCAGGATCCAAAATAGCCAGGGAATTTTTAATTTTTCAAAATAAGAGAAAATTCAGGGAATAAATGGAGAAAATGGGAAGGTTCCTTTTGTATACCTTGGAAAAAAAACTAGACCAAACTACTGAACTAACTCCATTCAAATTAACACCTATCCTTGGCTTGCACGTGATGTCATCATTTTCTAAAATCTAAAACTAAGGAGCCACCAAAGTTTTTATGCTCATCAGGCATAAGAGGGGTTAATTCACATCTGTTTACAACTTTCAGCTCAGTAGCTTGCTTCGTCTGGAAACCAGTGCATTTTCAATTTCAGAGTTATGGTGGTGCGTGACATAAAGCTACGAAGGCCTTTGTAAAAAAATATATACTTATCTCGTGATTTTTAGCCCATTCAGAAGTTAAAGTGTTAGGAAAAGTGCTTATGTAAATGCTTGTTTGTTCAGCACAGATAATCAGTTGCCTAGATAGACAAAGTAAGTTCCAGATGTTTGCAATATTTTCTGGCCGCCATGTTGGTGTCCTACAGAGATGCATCAACATGGCGGCTCCATACCGGGCTCTGTAAATTTGTGCAAAATACTTCGATGAATATCTGAAGTTTAGGAGAACATACAGACTTAAAACTTGGAGAAGTGTCTTCTTTACCAATCTCTTATAACATCACAATTTCTTAACTTTATCCACCGAATGGTTTTCAAATTATTTTTTTATTGCATGACAGTGCAAGCCAAGAATAGTACAACACACTTTCAACAAATGACCACCAAACTTACTAAGAACAGACACTACTCAACTTATACCAACAACTACTTGCACCTACAGTAGTTACTACAGTATTTCTTGACCTCAACAGGACTCACATGGTGCTCTTCAACCAGCCCCAACACAAACTTCACCAAAAATGAACCAGGTGAATCAGACCATAACTGATTAGTCACTGATTACTACCCTTTTCATAATGACTTGACAGGTTCTCAAAGCATCAGTCCTTTCACATTAGACAAACTACTTCAGGAAACTTGTCCACTTTTTTTCTTTGTGGTTGGGCACCTCAGAATGGGACAGAGTTACTTCCTCAATCCTCTTCCCACACCCTCGCCCCCCACTCTCCAACCTTGTTGTGATTCACTATTATTTCCCAGGGTTCCCCCGTTAAGGGTTAGTTTTGAGTTGATCATTGCATTCCTTGATGTGAACCAAGTTCTGCTTTTAATTTTGAAATACCACAGACATGTAAATAATTTAAAATGCTTTCATTGGCTCCAAAAGTAAATTAGTTTTTAAAGTGGATAACATTTCATTTGGTTATATTTTATGTTTTTACTGTATTTCCTCCTATAAACCCCTGTTGGACTTCCTGATTTTTGCCCATACATGTATTTAAGAAGGGGAAAAAAAATGTAAGAAGGGGAAACTCTTTGGAAGAAGGGCTTAACAGTAATATACTGTACATGTAGCATGTCAAAACTGAAATTTGTAGGTTGAAAAGTAGAGTTGGAAAGACCTCCTTATTAGAATGGGGACTCGATGTAATCAATACTTCCAATTCAAAGTTCGGGGATTGTACAAAACAATCAGATAATCTGTACTTATCGTTGACACCACCAGGAACTTCTGTTCTTTTTGACCTCATCTGGAAGGGCTTAGAAATTTATGGCTAGAGAGTGCTGAGCTGCTGGTTCACTGCCACACTGTTAGTAATAAATTATGATCACCCACCATATGGATCAAAACAGGAAAATGAAAGTGATTGGGTTAAGGGATACTGGACTCTGCGTACATGTACCCCTGATTGGTTTTCCCATTCTAGACAACACCCTGCCATTGAGATCATTACAGTCAAAAATAGATTGGCATGGGAGTAATTTGGGGGAGGGGAGAAGCTTATTGCAACATGGTAATCTTGTACATAGATCTGTACATTGTATTCTTTCTTGCCCTAAGAAAAAAACTACAAAACTTCAATTTCAGTAGTTGAAGGGTTGCAGATAAACTTTACGACAGGTTGTCAAGAAGAAATTCCATGGATGGGTCAATAAATCCTTGAAACAGCGGGAAGGGGGCACTGGAGGGTATAATTCTGCTTTTATCCCTGATAGGGTTACTGAATGTTCAACAAGTGTCCCCGATTAGTAAGCTTAAGGCTAGCTGGAAGACTAGACACTCAAATAAAGTTATTATTATTATTATTATTATTATTATTATTATTATTATTATTACAAGTAAAAATAAATGGGCAGGTTGGACTCTTTACAGAGGGAGGGGGCCAACTGAGGAAATACAGTAATTTTTCATGAATGTGAGAACACTTCTGAAAGTAGATGACTGCAGTCCAATTGTAAAGAAAAATTTTTTCCCCAAAATTTTCTTTCTAAGTAGTGTAAAATGAAACTCAGCATCAGAAGTCAAGGGTTTTTTTTTTCAACTTAAAAAGAAGGTCACTCCAAAAAACCCTTTCTTTTTGTCTTCGCCTATAGCAAGTAAACATTCAGGCTTTTCCTGTTGCTGAAGTTTCAGCCTCTGAACTGCCTACTATCCTGAAGAAATTTGTCTCGAAAAAAGCAACTTCGGGGGCCACCGTTTTGAAACTGTACTTGGTAGCCAGGCTGTGTTTATGTGACTTCATTCTGTCCGACTTGAAATTGAGAGGAAGTCCTGTGAGAAAAACCTGCAACTGACTTGCATCACAAAGTCAACAAGAGATATTTGCACTTCACTATCTTCCATGCTATCATTTTGGAGTCTGAAACATGTTTGGCTCAAAATAATATGGTTCAAGAGCAGCCATAACCCAGAGTGGTAGTTAAAAGGCTTGTCAGAAGCCAACTGGACAAAACCTCTTGGACAGAATGATGCAATGAAAATGTAGCCTGGCTGCTGAGTACTGTTCAAAATTTTCTTTAACCATTTAAAAACAACAAACAACAAGAGACTTCATTCTGTGGTCAAATGAATTTTTATTTACATGCTGAACAAAAACTCTGCTGTTGTGACCACAGTGTCTTGACAAATTAATTGCTAAAAAAGGGAATATAATTTGGCAAATTGATAATAGAGTAACTGCTAAATTAAAGACTCCTTATCAAAACATTTTAAGGACTGATTTTTTTTTAGCAGTGGTTGTTACAGTTGACAACTAGAATAAAATTATTGAGTAAGTAATATTATTACTCTCTGAAAAGCTTGTTTACAAATTCTATGGCTTGCCTGTAATTTGTTTTGAAGAATTTTTTGTTTATGTTTATTCACATTATTATTCACATTCTTCTCTGAGGTGTTATCCACTTTCAACAAATTTGTTTAGAATGCATGTTACTGTTTGCGATGTCTGGTAGTTTACATTTGACTTCTGTTTGGCTATGCATGTCTGTGGTATTTGTAGTTGCTCTACAGTGGCCCATTAGTACAAATATGACTTCACCATTCAATTTTGTATCTTAACACTTATCCCTTCAGCATGAGTTTGAAAACAATACATTTTGCAAGTTACCCAAATCTGCAAAATACTTGGAGAATATGACGACTGGCAATGAAAAAGTTTGAAACATTTTGTTTTGTTCAATATGTTAGTCACAAGTTAAGTGCAATGTGCAAGCTAAGTGTCAAATTGAATTGTTGATTAAGTAAAAAAATAATAGTAACTGCACGTTGGTATTCAAAACTTCTACAGGGCAGGGGGACGAGTGTTTTCAAGTTCCAAACTGTCAATTGTGTATCACCTCAATCAAAGAGATTTAGTTTCGATTTTTCTACCGAATTCCAATTACTTTGACAATAACGCATTATCAAAATGAATTATTGATCAATAGAAAATGAACATGGTGATTTCACTTTGCTATTCAATGGTTTTATTGCAGACCTTTTATGGAGTTCAAAATAGTTGCGAGATTTCAAAAAAGATTTTATTTTCATTTCTGCCAAACTCTCATTACTTTGACTATGCAGATTTATTACAATAAATTGTCGATAAAAATTGGGATTTCACACTGTGATTCAGATATTTCATTTCTTTTAAAAAAACTTAACCCATAACTTTGTTGAACTTTTGCTGAAGGGATAACTACAAAATAGATGTCAATTACCGGTTCTATTTATTAATCCCTTTTTAAATTAGGCTATGAAGTATTGGTTGTTTTATGATTTAGAACTCGCAAAAAATCCGTGAAAATAATGACACCCCATTTCGGTTGTGTTTTAAGTGAAGTCTCTTGACAAAGTAACATGGGCCACTGTAAAGTTAGTGATATGAAGGTACAAGGATGTCGCTGCTGAAATGCAATGTACGTTATAAAGCTCTCAGAACCACAAAGACGCACTACTTGAGGAAATAGCTGTCTCTACATTTCGATGCAATATAATCTTGAAGTCATATTTACAGATTCTCTTGAAATATTGCAATATTCTTTATTGTAAATTTACACTTACAGAGAAAAATTTTAAAAAAGGCGCTTAATTTTCTTGAGAATTTAGCCTTCTCTAAACTTGGATACAATTTAATTTGTAATTCATGTTAAAATATTTTCTTAAAATACTACAAAATTCTTGAAATTATTTGAATATTTACTATGAAAAAAAAAAAAGAAAAAATGCATATAATTTCCTTGAGGATGTACCCGTCGCTAAAGTTGGATAATTTTTAATCCTTAACTCATGTGTGACAAATTGTCTTGAAATATTGCAAAATTCTTAAAATTACTTGGAAATTTACTATCGCAATTTAAAATTGCATTTAATTATCCAGTCGGTGTTTTTGTAATCCCGTTTGTAGTGCGTCTTTGTGTTTAATACCTCATTTCAGTGCTGTATTTGTAAGAAAAATTGTGCTTAGTTGCTCAGTTTGGAAAATGGCTTGTTCGGATAAATTTTTCTCGGGGCCAACGTTTTTGATGTCAGCATCCAGCAAAAAAATCATTGTCGGGTAGCGCGCGTTTTTTCTGAATTAGCATTTTATTTTATTGCCGGGTTTGTTGTTTATTTTCAAGGAGTTACAGTGAGTTACAGGTTCTTATCTCGCACATTCTATTTCCTTTTCAATCGCCCGTGCTTTTATTTAAAGGCAGCCGATGTTACGCAAATTATAGCGTGACGTGCAAAGACTTGCGTCACGCTTACGTAAAGACGTTCTGTGACAGCTACGCAAGGTGCGAATAGGGAAGGGCAAACTTATTTTGTAAGTCGACTTCTTGAGCAACTAAGTACAGTTTGCAACTCGCAAATACTACAGCGAAAACACGATAGAGGTACAAAGAGAGTTTTATGACAGACATTATTTTTAGTAGTGGTTTTCTTAAAAGCAGAACTTGGTTTGTGTTCCTATTATTCAGTGCAATCTTTCACGCAACTAGTCTTGTAATGTTTTCGAAGGCGGCGTGACAGGTGCGTTGTATGAAACATTGGGTTGTTTAGCATACCGGATAACGGGCAGACCTCATGCGAAACAGTTGCTACAGCGGTTGGAGAAAGTTGGAACTTAGTTCTACTCTCTGTAACCTTTGAAGCGACTTGTTTTGCAAACGTTTGCCCGTTGCACGTTGTGTTGTAGGACTTAATGTTTCATGTCACTTGTCACGTCGTTTTCGAGACGATTGCGGGACAAGTTGCGTGACAGATTACACTGTATATCAGGACTTAGTCATGGACGCAAGTGTTTACCTGGTCAGTTATGATGGATTGCGGGTAAAAATAACAACACACGAAACTGTCTCTTTGTCTCTTTATTTGCGCTTTCATTGTGTTAAAAAAAATAAAAAAATATCTAGCCGATCTTGTCCCTGCTTCTTGGGTTGTTTTCACTCTGCTCTGAGTTGAAGTGTTTCTTTTGTTCCTCATTAATATTCCAACTTTAAAATCCTGGTTTGTTTATCTGCTCCGCCATCTTTGATGTCGACACTTGACCACTTTAATGATATGGCCGTTTGCTATCAAGTGGAGATGGCATAATGAGGGAAGTGAGAGTTTGCTCCCCATGCCTCCTCGGTTTCACTCAACCACGTCATAATACCACACCATTTGAATTGGAATTTTTATTAGCTTTGAGAGCCGTAAGTAATGCGCGAAAAGGTTAATGCCAAAATAGTAAAATTTAAGATGCGTGTTCCAAGCACTGTATCTAGAAATTTCCTTTGGAAGGACAAGAAAAACGGAAGTGCTAATGTACAAGTCATGTTTAGTAATTCCCATGGATGCCAAGAAAAGAATCCAACGCAAAAAATCATTGATCTGACTCGCCGACCAAACCTCCTGCTGACTGTTCTCCCACAAACTTCACCAAAAGAACACAAGTCATTTGAAACTCTACAGCCCAAGCTGATACAAGTTTAGGAATTTTCGGTTATGTGTAAATAAGATCAAAGTTAAAGCGATGAAAGATTAGTAATTTGTTTTCAGGTTTAAGCGTATTTTGCTTAGGTAAATTAACACTAATGCGAAAGGAAACGGGCGATTTTCGTCCGTTCACATCACCTAGAATTGCGTTAAGTTTGTTTTGATATCTAATTTCAGTTATTTAAAATCGATCGAGTCTAATTTGTACATAAAAAATCCAAATATTCTTTGAAAGAATCGTAGTTTAAATATTCATAGTAAATCTTATTAAATATTCACAGTTAAATTCGTCCTAAAAATGCAAACACGGTGGAATTTTGAAATTGATTTGTGCTTTTGTTATTGTTAATTTTGGCTTTAAATAACATTAACCAACTAAGAATCCTCGGAAACTTCGGGCAGTAAGTCGGAAGAGTCGCCGTAAACCGAGCGGCAAAATCGACCCGACGTAAGGTTTTACCGCTCGGTTTACGTCGTCATGTCACGATTAACTGCCGCTGCATCTCCGAGGATAAGAACGAAGTTGAACAAGTATTAGACAAAACGATGGGAAACGTTTCTTAGGTTTAGTCGGTTTAGGACGTAAAGATAAACAATTGGCCAACGAAATTAAAGAAAAAAAAACCCGAACCATATGTTTGGTTTTAGAAGTTGAATTTATAGTTTTGGAATGCAATATAATTAACAATTAGACTCGTAGTCCGCAAGAGATACGGGTCAATAGCCTATTGACCCGTGGCCCTTGAGGGCGAAGGGTCTAATCCTTTTAGTATCACCCAACTAGTCGGACAGAAAAGGCAATAATAAAGTTAGCCAATGCAAGTTGAAGAAAGATTTATTTGGGAATAAGACGAAAGAAAGCGTCACGCTCGATTATGCCAATTTCGCTACTCGAGGGCTATTACTAATAGTCCTCTAGTAGCGTAGCCAATTAAAATGCAGGATTTGCATTAGTCCACTAGTTGGGTGATACTTATGATAATTACCTTACAGTTATGTATTTAGTCAAAAAATAGAGTTTCCGCGGTAAATTTCAAGTTTTGGAAATAAAAATGAGCAATTGGCCTAAGTTTAGCGAAAAAAAATAAATTAAATACCAAGTTCAAGATTAAGTAAGTTAAAGAAGACAAGATAAATAATAGGCGTACAAAATTCATATCGAACTATGGATATGTTTGGTCACAAAAAAACGTTTACGAGGTTAGTTAAACGTTTTGGAAGTCAAAATGAACAATTGGCCTACGCTTTGAACTTTGATCACGGAAAATGTAACTATATGTTTAGTAGCTAGGACTAAAATTTCCCCCAAACGAAGCCTCCTTCATAGGCGTTAATCGTATCGTCACACAACACTCCAGGAAGAAGTGTTGCGTGACAACTCAAGTAACATCAGTACAGGAACCTTCTTTTGAGTTCTTTTAGGTTAACTAATTCCTGGAGTTAATCAGAAAAAAAGGCCAAAGTTTTAATTCGAGATAATTGTAATTTATATTTTAAGCGGTTAATGCTCTTAATTTTTCTCTGAACTGTGGACTGATAGTGTTAATAAATTCTGTTCTTATGATAATTGTGACTAATTAAGTTTTATTCGATACCTAATTTGTTGTTGTTTTCATAATTTAAACGAAAAGAAAATTATTATTTTTAATTAAGAAAAGCCCTAAACGAGAATCAGCTCTTCCAGAAGAATCCCAGATGATTATCAGCTCAATCTAGTGTTGCTTGTGAAATTCCAGTCAAGCCAGATCAGTGACCTTCATTGTTGAAAACTAACCCTGACATCCTGGAAATGTACTACCCATGACCTGCACTAAAGCACAACTATTTTACGTCCTCAACAACAAAAAAAATTCTAGAAACACTGATTGAGAACAAACATCTTTCAAGCCAATTGGAATAAAGGTGTGGTTTTCTGACGTAGTCAAGTAAAGCCGAAAAGACATGAAAAGCAAACTCTCACCTTCCCCCATGATGCCTTTTCCACTTGAGAGCAAACGACCACACCATCAAAGTGTCCAAGTGCCTCCATCAAAAATGAGCGGAACAGATAAACTCACCAGGATTTCTCAGTTGGAATATTGCAGTGGAACGTCAGAAACACCGTCCTCAGAGCAAGAGTTTGCACAACCCTGCAGGGACGTAGATCGGCTAGATTTAAATCTGACCATTTGTGTTGTGTGCGGGTGTATGGGCCATCTCAGTTCCTGAAAATTATCTAAAATATACTAAGTTCAGTGGAAAACATAAAATCCACAAAGAAAAAAACTAACAAGCTCATTAGCACAGTAAAAAAAACTATTCACTTGAGTTAAAAAGAACTTAATAAACCCTAACTAACTAGGATTAAAAAGCCTGATTCCCTAAGTGGTTTTGAACCACTGAAAACTACTGCATCGAAACCCTAACGAAAATAACCGTAAGGGTTAATTTTCTCTCTATTATACATGTACAATGATGCCAATATTATGGCTCACTAGGAACGCCCACTAGATCTGAAGAGTCTGTTCGACACTCCTGTTCTTCTGGCTATCCACACGTTTGGCCATCTTTAACACGTTAGTGTCAATGCTAATTTGAAGACCTTATGACACCAAAATTTGAGGTGTTTTCTTAGCTTAGTAATTGTTTAGTTCTGTGCTAATGAGCTTGCTGTAGCACCTTTAAACAAAGGAAGCAAAGAAATTATTTTAGAAAAACGAAGCTCAGAATTTGTCCTTTAAAACTGATCGGGTAAAACATAACTTTTCATCACAATGAATAAACTGAATAAAATTGTGAACTCCTATCGATTGGTATTGCATTCAATTATTTCTCAATCAGAGAATTGAATTCATTTGAATAAATTATTTTAGCAAAACTTAAGTCAGAACTTGTCATTTAAAACTGATCATGCAAGAAATATTAATTTTGTATGACAAGGAAAACCTAAGCATTGATTTATAATTTCTTAATTCAACAATTGAATCTCCTATAGATAAATTATTTTGGAAAAACTTAGCCCAGTCTAATTTGTTTTTTAAAACTGATCAGGTGAGGAATAACAATTTTGTATAACACTAAATACTTTGAATAAATTTGTGAAAAGCTGCTGATTGGTATTGCATTCAATTTTAATTACTAATTTCTAGATCAGCCAGTTGAATTTACTTGTATTACCACAAAAGGATAGTTTTTGGAAGCTTCCTTTGTTCAAAGGTGATAAAAAGCAATACTATAGTTCCAAGCAACATCATGCTATTGATCTAAACAAAACAAATAACTCAATAGTAAAAAAAATAAAATGTTGCCTGCCCAAAGAAAATAACTGTGGTCAGTGAGAACTGACTTGGCCGATGATTTTAGAGCATGATGAGCATTGAAACTACAAAAAAAATTCAAGTAAAATATCTTCTTAAATACAAGTTTCCTATTGAGCAGCTTCTTTCCCAAAACAAAACAGTTTGGATTGCAAGAATGTTTTTTTTTTTTTTTTTACAGTAAAAACAGGAAAAATTCTTGTAAAGAAAGGTAATTAGCTTCGCACTGTGGCAATGGCATTTTGAATATGATATATTTTAAAAACCAGACATCAAAATGAAGAGAACACTGAAATCATCCCTCAACCCTTAAAAGGTTTATGTTAATGTTGGCATAAGATATTTCAAGTCCTGACTCAATTTAAGATTTCTGAGGAAAACCAATGGAAGTGAACAATAAAAAAAATACAGATACCACAAAGCTGCTCAATAGGAATCTTGTAAGGAGAAGAAACTAGGTTTTCATGAGCAAATAAGTGGCTTCTGTGAAGTCAAATTTACTGTACTGATTGTATCTGACTGCCTTAGTGGTACACCAAAATGCCTGTACATATGCCAGAAATAAATCATCAAAAACAGATTTTCCAGTAATTGAATTTCAATTAATTTGTAGTAATAATGATTGCTATTGGCAAAATTTTCCGGCTCTAATATAATGAAAGGGAATATATTTTGGTTGCAAAATAATTATATCATTCATGGAACACGTAAAAATAAAGTCTTAAAATACCCCTAGAGAGAATTTGCAAGCAAGCCACTTATTTGTAGATGAACAACCCCACCCAACACACTGGTCAGTTCAATACTCTGTTTATATGGGTACTAGTTACATGTGCATCAAAGCGATATTGGAATTTATGTCTGTTTAAAGCTCTTCAAATTGCAACTAGACACGTACAGTGTAAATTTAAAGGTCAGTAATCGCTATTTTAGTTATCTGCATATCCTGGGCTTTTAACCTATTAATTGAGTTACTGAGTGATTGTTTGATTGATTTAATGAGTTTGAATGATTGATTGATTGAATGATTGATTGACTGAATTATCGTGTGATTGTTTGATTGACTGATTGATTGATTGGTTGAGTGATTGATTGATTGAGTTATCAAGTGATTGTTTGATTGATTGATTGATTGATTGATTGATTGATTGATTGAATGATTGATTGACTTGGGAATTTCCCTTTACCTATGATCAAAAAAGAGATCTTTGAAAAAGACAGAAAATAAATAAAGCTATTTCCCAATTTGCTCATTGACCTAAATAACAGCTGCAAAGGAAACTGCGAAGCCACATGTGCACATGTAACTAGGTAATAAACAGAGAGAATTTTTCATCTCAATTGGTCCACAGCAATGTGTCGTCAATTTTGTTAAATTGAAATTTGGAAACATTGGTTTTTCATGAGTGAGGGAAACCGGAGTACCCGGAGAAAAACCCTCAGGACAAGGTGCACCTAATGTTTACCTTGAGTAATCAACGAATTTTTCATCTCAATTGTCCCACAGCAATGTGTTGGCAATTTTGTTAACTTGGAATTCCAAAATATTGGTTTTTCAGGAGTGAGGGAAACTGGAGTACCCGGAGAAAAAGCCTCAGGGCAAGGTGCACCGTGCCATCTCTGCTACTGGTAATATCTCATATACCTTAATATATCTATAATTCAACTTCTGAAAGTTTGTCATCCAAGGCTTGAATTTCATCCACTGTCCTTGATCCCCAGTTGTCAATCCTCGGTCCTCAGTCCTATCCTTGCTCCTTGGTGCTGTGTCCTGAGTCCTGGGTCCTCTGTCCTGGGACAATGGTCCTTGATCTTGTGCTCTATGTCTCTAGCAACTTGCCTGAAAATCCAATATGTATGTAGTAAGTATTTTGTACAGGACGTTTGCTAAACGTGCATGAAAAGCAAATATTTTCTCTTAAAATTTTGCTTTAGCAGTCTTGAGAATTTTACAACCTCCTAAACGATTACCCAGCAAACATTTCTACCACACCAAAACAAACTAATTCCTTATGCAATCAATCAATGATGTTCCTTGATGGGGGAAATCTTAATGAAATGAAGACTCTGCTCTGCTCATTAGTCTCCTTATTATGACAACATAAAAATAGATACTTTGCATATGCATTACTTGCAAAAAATGACTTTAATTTTGGACAAAAAAAAGCGTCCAGAAATATAACCATCCAAAATTTGTAACTACCTGAAATTTTAAGCATCCAAAATATTTGCACGACAGTATAAAGTACATACTTTCTTCTTGGATGACACCACCACATGCACAATGAAGCTAGAACCTGGATTAGGATTTGCCTGTTCTTTTCATCACTGGAAAGGAAAATTTTTGTTTCTTCTATGAGAACTCAACATAATACAGATCAATTCCAGAAAATTTGCGTAAGCTACGTTCCAGCTAAGTATCCCAAAATTAAATGTCTGAAATGTTAATGTCCAAAATGTTTTTGCAAATAATACAGTACATGTGTACCTTTGACAATTATTAAAACAAAATTAACATTTATCAAAAACATATCTCATTCACTGTAAGTTGTATAAAATTTTCAAAATAATGGCTGACACCTCATAGGGATGAGTTACAGTGTATGTTTAACATCCAAACTTCCATATTAAAAACTCAACAAAACCTTTTTCTTAGAATGACATTTGAAACAGCAAGGACATTGCCAATTAGTCATGATTCTGATGAAAAGGGAAATACCAATTTATAATCATACTAACCATGCTGGCGTAAAGTGCGAACTAAATCTTTCATGTGGTCCAGTCTGCTGGTGTGGATTTGTGTGTTCTCATCTTGTCAGGATACAGATTCTAAAAGATAAAAGACATACATGTAAGTAATATATGTGTTTTAGTTCACTAGTCAATTAACCACAGTTGTTGCAATGTACAATGTAGCTTACACATAACATTAAGCAGCGGTCTTATCTAATGGTATGTGCATTAGACTCTGTATCTCAATGCTGGGGATTTTACTCCTCAATGCCATTGCCCAAATGACATGATCCTGGGCAGGAAAGTTTACTTTAACTCACAGTACATGTAAATCTTTCCACCCAGGTGTATAAACAGGTTAAACCTAGTGGTTAGACTACCCAGGAAATCTAGGAAGTAACCTTGAATGGATTTCATACAATCGTGAACTGGCAGCATCCCACACAGAAGGGAGGCCTGGGGAGACATATACTAACCATGTGCATCTAGAGTGTGAACCTTATCCTCCATTTGCTTCAGCCTGCCTGAATAATATTGGTCTGTTCACTTTCTGGTGTGGATGTTAATGTCATGGCATGTTGCTGGAATACTGATCCTTAAAGATAAAGGACACTTTTTAGTTCACTAGTAAATTAATCACAATTATTACATGTACTGTACTGTCTTCCACATTACATACTATTAGAAACACTCCTCCCTACAAATCATTGAAAACCACTGATCCTGCTCGTGTCAATGTATGGCCATAGAGAATTACCTAGTACACTGCTAATTTGCAAAGACATGATTGTATTGTCCAGTGCGTGCAGTGTAAGGAGCCCTGGTAAATATATACAAGTCATGTACCCTGCAGAACTATAACCACCATATACATGTTGTACAGGGTCTAATGCCTCCATGCTATAACTGTCAACACTGTAAAGAATTCAACCTTTCTATAAAAAGTTGGCATCCTCAGGATGTTTGGACTAATCTGGCTAAAAGCTGGCTCTGAGACGAGAAGATTCACACTGAAATGAGGATTCCAAGATTTTGAGATCAAATCAAAAGTTTGACTGTGTCACCCAAGATTTTCAAGTTACCATTCACAAACCCCTCGTACATATTTAAATACATACTGTACATTGATTCGTATTTTCCAACTCAAACACCAGGTCAAACATCAGGGGCTACATCGCTTCATGAACAGCAATTTTCCTTTTTTGATTAAGTGATGGATAGCTTGCCATCTACAAGTAGCTAGCACAAAATGTTGCTATGAAGTATCCAGGTATTACAACAATTCCCACAAGTCACTAATTAATTAAGTAACCTATTAGGTACCACTCAAACATTCAAAGAAAACATAACAGTAATTCATATCACTCACCATGACTCTTAACTTTTCTGTCTCTCATTTACATTCCATCCGACTTGAGTCTGGTCTTAGACCTTCCAGCCTTCTATTTGGTTTGGCTTTTTAATGTCTTGGTCAGTTCCTTTATAAAAGATAACAAAATAAATAAGTCAGTTACATGAAGCCTCTCAGTATCAAAAGGCATTTAAGAGCTTGCATGCATTTAAAACAACTAGTCCAGCAGTTACTGATAGTACCTACAGAACTGGATCTACAGCAAAAATCCCTCCAGCCTCCTCCTCTCTCCCCCACTAGAGCACTGAAAAGTGTTCCCCTTGCTGAGAACGACAGGAATCGTATTATCTTTCACTTTAGAAAACGTAATATAATTATTAATATAGATTTACATGTAGGCAAGCCTAAAAGTGGAGCTCCTGGGCCGGGTTGTTCAAAGCCTGATTAAGCTAACCCAGGATATGAGAGAATTTTGATTTGAGTTTTGTAACTTTGCAGTGAGGTTTTCTGTATATTGTTTCCAAGGCCCTATCTTTCGGGTTTGAAAAACCTCAAACTACACAAATCATAAGCAGTGAAAAAATTATATTTTGGTTAACTTTTAATTGTGGGTTAGCGTTAAACAGTTTCTGATAACCCAGCCCTGATCACAACAAGTTAACCTCGCCTGAGCCCACGATCCAATCGAAACCCAGTATGTGGTCAGCGGTCAACTTCAAAAAACATGTGACCTCTATGAGCTCTAAACTTGAGCCCACCAGGTTACTAGGTGACCCCACTTAGTTTATTGACCAGAGGGCATTTTTTTGCACAGCAGATTACCCTACACTAGCTATATATACTATCATAAAGTTTCAAAAGAACCAACCACAGTTACCACTGGACTTGCCATGAACAAGACAATTAAACTAGAAGCTCAAACCTACTTGTTGCTGGAAATACACTCCAGAATTTGCTGCATGTGCCAATTAAACCCAACATTCACTAAAAGGTTTCAATGAAACACGGGTAAGGAGCAAACTTGTGGTTTGACAAACCCAGTAAATTCAATACAGTTCTACCAGCCAACATTAACTTCCTGCTTGTTTGGGTATATACATGTATTTCAGATAAATTCTCAATAGAACCTCTGTGACTGGCAATAGCCTTTACAAAACTTTCTGCAGGTCTACACCAAAATTATTACGTCTTATTTCCTTCAAAAATTGCCAAATTTTCTTGGGCTTTTTGCTTCATGGATGCATGTCTCTTTTATCACTTCATTTCATCTTGTTGTATTGACGTGACAAGTTAATAACATTGTTTTCTCAATGCCTCATACAGTTGCACAATGACATTAGATACAGTAAAAATTAAGACTATAATGCAAATTATATGTGAAATTCACACTGCAAAATCACTTGGTTGTCAAAGGTCATTCTCTCAATTGGTTGGTAATCCTTCTTTTTAGGTGCTCTCTTACTCTCCTGCATTCTTTTGTGTTACAGCAGATGAAGCAAGAAAAAAACCAAAGGAGGCCACTATATAGTCTTAGATTCTATGACTAGCAAACTTCAGATGAGCTTATGATCTCCAGGAATGATCTTGCTGCCAAACACACTTACCACGACTTTTAACTCTCTTGTATCTCATTCACATTCTTGACTGGCTAAATCTGAGCCTCATTTGGACACATTCTGCATTAATTTTGGGTGAGTTTATATTCCAATCTTGTCTCTCTATCAGGACCTTAAAGATGTAAAAAGAGCATTAATTTTTATCTCGTGAGGTATGACATTAAATTACTATTTAAAACTATAATTTTAAGTTACAGTAGTTACCAACTGAGGTTACTTGTACTAAGCCACAGAGTAGCAGATCTGGCAAGCAGCCCTCCAATCTCACCCCCCCCCCCCTGCACATTTCCCCCCTCCCCCCCTCCCCCCACTTGCCACTGCAGTATTGAGATTCTCTTTTGAGCAGCTTTGGTCAGGTGATCTTGGATGTTAGCGCAGGTGCAGTGCGCCCCATCATAGAAGCACGTTCAAGCACCATGTATATGTGCATGTAGTTCAGTGATTTTTCAGTGGAGCTTCCTATTTTGCCTCATCTTTTTCTGCTATTGTCACCTGGTTTTTTTTTCTGGGTCTTCGAAGTGAAATTTTCCAGCACTTGGAATCAACAAAGTGTGTTTTTTTCTTGTTTTTCTCCCAAGGAATTGACCTTTTATGGCCAGCTGTTCAACGAACAATAGTCTTGCATCATTCAAGTTTCCTGAGTCAGTTCAAAATTTCTCAGAAAGTGAAACTGTGCCATCATGCACAGCCAGAGTCATTTCCACTGCAGAACAGCCCACAGTACCAAGGAAAAGTTCAGGCAGTGTTACTTACCTGGATTTCTTGCCAGAAATTTAAATTTCGCACGCATCATTTTTTCAGTAATTCCAAGTTTTTTTAAGCCTCGAAACCGTAAACGTCCTTTTTAAAGTCATCTCAGGGATTTTAATAAGCCATTTGCATCAAAACGTTCCTCCAAAACTTCGGAAAACGAAAAAAAAAAACGTCGCCATTTCCTAGCTGATCTCCAGCCACTGCACACTAATGGCTCATAGTGTTCAATGGCTCAGCCAATCAGATTATAGCATTTGCATTAGTATACTAGTAGAATTCTACTAATAGAGAGGCTAAGCATGACATTTACAGCAAACAGCAAACGACAAAAATTAAACTTTTGCCGTTGTTTTTTAGCCGTGTGTACACTTAAGCTTAACTGAGATTATTTGTATTTTCTGTCAATAGGAGATTTTTTCTATTTTCGAGTTGAATTAATTTAAGGATTAATGGAAAAGAAACCAAAATCAGAGGCAATTTTTGCGGTTTGCCGTAACGTCATGCTTAACCTCTCTACTATGTTTTAGTTTACCTCGGCTAAGAGTCTTGCATTAACCCTAAGGAATTGCCAGGCTGTTGTCGGCGGTGAGCGTTTGTAAACGTGGTTTCTGTTTCAGTGTTTTGCAGCCGCTGCAGCTATTTCCTTTGCACCCATATCCAACCAGACGAAGGGAAATACCTTTCTAAAGTCAACTGATATCACAAAAGGCCTCTTCGTCACAGCTTCAGCGTCAAAATATGTTCGTATTATATGAACTGCCATGTATCTCGCCATGTTGGATTCTTTTTCGTTCTCAGTTTCTTTGGGTCGAAACGAACGCGTCACGCACCGTTTCACGCGGGAACTAACGCGGAATCACGTTCATCTTAGCGATGAATCATACGGCGGTCGGTAGTGGGAAAAGTTGAGCTAGGGATCTTGAGCACAAGACCAAGGACCAACCAAGTCCGGCATTTAGCGTGTCCGGCCAAAATGAAGAGTTGAACGGACACGTGACCTGTTAAAGAGGAAAAATTATCTCCAGCATTGCATTGGGTTGACGTATTCTAGTCTTACGAGTAGGCAACTACTAGAAAGATAAAAGGAAACTGTACAAGAATTACTTAAAACAAAATAAGGGCGCAGACAACACGATATGAAACGATACGCCCAACAAATTAAACGCAGAACGTTGGCAATGGACCCAGCGAATGCTATTACCCAGTCTACCTACATGTATAGGGCAAAATACGCTCCGGAAGGTCAGTTACGTGTCATCCCGTATATAGAGGATATTACACGGTGGCGAGAAGATATGAATTTTATGTTCTCGTGGCAAGAACAATATCTCACGAGTGAGCGAAGCGAACGAGTGAGATATTGTTCTTGCCACGAGAACATAAAATTCATATCTTCGAGCCAACGTGTAATGTTCTTTTTATTATATGGAGAAACCAATTCAACAAAAGCAAAAGGCGGGAATCGTGAGGTCATTGAACGATACGACACTCACAAAGGTGACATACGGAAAATACGCCACTCGGGTCCCGGATGAAGTGGCGTATGGAATCTACGAGTGGTTTAGTTCCCAGTAAAACACTCTTCTCCATATAATAAACATGCATATTTGCTCTGACTTAGCGGGCCTTATGCATAGGCCCACAAAAACTTAGCTGGAGAAACGGGGAGGGAAAGGGGGAAAGACAAGTTTTGTTTTGAACACGCGTATAAAAATTTTGCCTTAACTGTTAGTACCTCTATACTAAGAAATAACTGGTTAGTTTCGTTTGGGAGTAAACTGCGTTTTAACAAGGAAAAATGAAATAGCTGATAATTGTGGAAGGCCACTTTGCGCAATATTACAGATAATAGACAACAGATGGAAAAGCCGCTTGAGAAGTTGCACATAATCAAGACAAGCTAAAAGTATCGCATGCAATATTGAAGATAGAGTACACGCCGAGGTTGAGTCCTTGAGTGTTGTTTAGACAGTTGACGCAAAAATGTGTCGCACGATGTTGTAGATAGTAAAAACACGTTACTTTTATGTTACCTTCATTACACAGGATGTAGCAGATAGCTGAGACAAGTCGTAATTGTTGCGCGCGTTTAAATTGTTTTGCGCAATGTTGAAGATATCTGTTCTCCAAGCCACAGCAACATGCAAACTGTATCACATTTATCAGCGTGGATAGTGAAATGCTATCACGTGAGAAGTCAATCTTTGAAAACTACGACTGCAGGGACCACTGCCAGAAAAAAAAAAAAGACAGCCGTGTAGGTAAAAACCATGTATCAAAGCGACTTAAATTAACGTGAATTTCAAAAATTCGCCTTAATTTCATGAAGCGTTGATGTCCTATATTAAGGTATCCACTTTATTTTAAATTTGGACAGTTGACAAAAATTAATTAAAAAAATACATCTGTTGGCAATATTGGATTTTGATACAGATATAATGAGTCATTGAATCGGCTTACGCGCCGTCTACAAACGTACCATTCGTAAAAAATCTAACTAGCAAACGAGAGAGTAACTCAGATACTAGACAAAGAAAGATGTATTAAAGAACAGACTTATTTCGAACTATTTTATGCTAGTTGCATGTAGTTCACCAGTTTAGTTCTTCAAAATTATCTTTCCGATGTGAAATTTCGTGCAAAGTTTGAAGTTGCACTACAAAAACAATTTCTGTCAATCGTTGCGAGCCACTCGAAATCAGACTTTTCTACAGTAAATTGAGCAGCAGATAGCGAGGAAATTCGTTAACTGTATTCCACGGAAATTCTCTCAAATACAGCAACGATCAGAGAGGTAAACTCGACTGAAACTGACATATCTTTTACTTAAAATTTAAAGTGAAAGACACACAGGATTACGCGCCATTATTACGAGTTGGTGATGAAGTAATCAAGTCTAGTAAACAGGCCAGGAATTTAGGAGTTGCATTCGATCAATGTTTGGATTTCAAAGAACACGTTAAAATAACCTGCAAGAGCGCATTTTTCCGCATTCGTAGTATAGCTAAAATTAGGCGATACCTATCCCAGAGTACTACTGAGACCATTGTTCACGCTTACATAACATCGCGTTTGGACTATTGTAACGCCCTACTGTACGGTCTCCCAAAGTATCTGATTAATAGACTTCAGCTTGTACAGAACTCAGCAGCTCGCCTTGTTACCTTGACTAGAAGGCAGGAACACATCACACCAATACTAAGGAGCTTACATTGGTTGCCAGTTCATTTTAGGATTATTTTCAAAATATTGTTGTTAACTTACAAAACTCTGAATGGACTGGCCCCTGATTACATTAGAGACCTACTGCGATTTAACATTTCTGGTCGGACACTACGATCTTCAAACAACAGGTTGCTTGATGAGCCTAGAGCAAATCTTAAAACGTATGGTGAAAGGGCTTTTTCCGTGGCGGCACCAAGGCTCTGGAATAAACTACCCCTCCAGATCAGACTTTCATCATCAGAGGCAGTTTTTAAGGCTAATCTTAAGACTTATCTTTTTAAGCGTGCATTTGATTTGTAGTTTTTACTTTTTATTTGTAGCCTAATTGTATTATATAGCGTATTTAATTCTTAGGATTTTAACTTTTAGGATTTAGGATTTTAGGTTTTTAAAGAATTAGGATTTTAATTTTAAAGTATTGTAAAGCGCCATGGACAATTAGTGGAAAATGGCGCTATATAAATGTATATTTATTTATTTATTTATTTATTTATTTATTTATTTATTATAGACAGGTTAAGCATGACGTTTACATCAAACGGCAAACGGTAAAAACGAAACTTTTTCCGTCTGTCTTCAGCTGTCTGTACTTTAGAGTGAAAATATTTGTATCTGCTGTGAATAGTACGAGACATTTTTCTATGGTTGTGAGATTTATTTAAGGATTAGAACAAAAGAATAAAAAATCAGAGGTAATATTTGCCGTTTGCCGTCTGCTGTAAACGTCATGCTTAAACTCTCTAAAATCTCTCAGTTAGTACGCGCGCTGTGATTGGTCGATTTAGCGGGCCGTATTCTACTGTACGGCCCGCTAAAATTTAAAGCCGATATTGTTGCCAAAATGTTTCGTGATTTATCGCCAAGTTTTCTGAACTTTTTCAGCAAGTAAAGGTTTTAAACTCTCTTTGGCTTCTGAAATTGTATATTAAAACCTGCTAACGACGTAAGAGTCGCTTAACAACGATTTCAAATTGACTCGTTTTGCGTACGTCACAAATTTGAAGCCATTTCCCGGGAGTCCAAATCGTTCCTGAACCCGTCGGACACACGGTAGAGATATGATAAATATCTTACTAACCTCGTTTTCTTGGTCCGTACTGTAAGTTACGGAACCTTTGTTTTTCCCCTTCGATTTATGGCCCGCGCACTTCGCGCTTAGGCCATAAATCGATGAGGAAAAAACTCGGTCCGTAGCCTACAGTATGGCCCACGAACACGGTTAGTTAGATATATTTACAGCGCAAAACAACAAGCAGGCAAACAAACTCTCACAACTTCAAAAAACTAAATTGAATTTACTTAGAGTTACTTTCCTTGCCATTTAAAAGTAAATAGAGATAAACTTGCGTTGATTAATCGTCTATAGAAGTGTAAAAAGGGCGAAAGATTGACGGTTACCGCTAATTCGTTCACAAAAATAGATCAAGACAACGGATTCCACCGGCTGTGGAGGTCCGGATGAAAAAATTCCGCCCACTCCACTGAACCAATTAGATTGCAGGATTTGTTGAATTCCGCCCGCTCACGAGCTGAGAAAGAGATAAAAGAAATTATGTACTGACATATTTGGACGTTGAAGTTATCTTTATACTTTTTTTAGAGCTTAAGGACGGTGTCTACTTTTGTTAGTGCGCACACGTTCTCCGCATCACGCAAGGCATGGTTTCAGCTCAAGGCTTAAAAAGACTGAAAGCATGACTAGTCAGGCATTTTACGGAAGCTTAGAGTGGATACCCTTTCTTAAAAAGCATTTTCACATCAAACTTACTTCAAACGGAAGGAAAGAGGATTGTACAAAAAAACTTTCTATTCAGGTTGAAAGGAAAAAGAAAAAAAGAGAAAAAGCGAGTCCCCCGATGGGCGTCGAGCGTATATATGCCCTTCCGACCGCACAGCAGGTCAGATACGTAACCCATTGGGCTACCGGGGGACTCCTTAACAAGGTTAGAAAATTTAATAGCTAAATACGTCAAACAACAATATAGGTGTCACTGGCAAACTAGTTTTGCTTTAACCAATATGGATTAACAAATATTTTCAGACCTGAAACAGATTGGCGTCTCCATAACTTATAGCTACTCTAAGGATTTCCGTTCTTCTAACAATAGTAACTCGCCGTCTTAGCAAACCTTTTTATAGCTGCCAAAGCTCAGGCCAAAGTTTAGTTCTGTGCCACATTAAGTCCGATAAAGTTCAAATAAAACCCTCATGCAAAATTTGAAATTATTTTTCATTTTAATTAAGCCTTTTTTAAGTCGGTTGATAAACCTGTTATAAATCACATGTTTGAAACGCTGGATGTTCCATTGGCTCTGTTATCTTCATGTTGGTTAGTAGGTCATTTATAGGACTTAAAAAGAATGAAGGCATGACCAATCAGGCATTTTGCGGAAGCTTACAGTGGATACCCTTTCTTAAAAAGCGTTTTTATATCAAAGTTATTTTTAACGGAACAATTTTTTTTCAATTGTATCTCAGAGATTCAGATTGAAACGAGTGGTCCTCGAAAACAAGTTGTTTTACTTGAACAATTACTAGACGTTAGCAATAGTTGAACCCAGCAATACGAGGGGAGGATGAACCTGGTACCACTTACAGCAAGCAAAAAACGTCAAAGAGGAAGAAGATTAAGAGCAACGACTGCAACAAAAAAGCCAAGGAAGTGAAACGTATGTAAGAGGAGACAGAAAGCTTTATTTAATGATTATACGTATTACACGAGTGAAACAGCGGAAGAAAGAGAGACTGTTTTTTTTTTGTTAACCCGTACAAATCTGTCATTCTTTGAACAGGGTATAATCTTTACAATTATCACATGATTGTGACAATGAAAATAGACAGTGTGCTGACTCCAGTAATCAGTGTCCGTAAAGTGGGGTTGACGATATATGAGAGTGACTTGGGACACAGAAAAGTGTCCGTTGTTTGCATTAGCCGGTGTCCGTATAAAGCGGGTTTCTTTTAGATAAATCATATGAGCTTTTTGTTAGGACTAACGAGACTGTTCGTTATAAGCGGGTGTCCGTAGAGCGGGGTTCCACTGTATAATCAAGGCAAATTACACAAAGCATTTGTACATTGGCCTTTCTCAGACACACATGCCGCCAAATACAGGAGTTGCGCGCTATAAAAGAGCTTACCATTCCCAGACACAAAGAGGACGCCATGATGATGATGTCACGAGAGTCCTCGTCGCCGAATAATGACCTCACGAAATTTTTTTTCTAAAATAAATTATATTAGTTTTAGTCGCAATGCATTAAAGGAAGACATTCACTGCTTCTCCGGCGGACAGCTTAGTTTGTTTTGTTCTTCTAACAATAGTAGTTCGCCTTTATATAACATTTCAGGCCATAAGTTGCCCGAGAAAAGCTTCAAAAGCTTATAAGGTTCATTTCTGGGCTGAGCTCAAAAGATTTAAAGCAAAATCCTTAAAGGGGTTCAGTCATGGTTTGCGCATATTGACAAGTTTAGCCTCAATTTTTCATATTCGTTGTTTGGAATCCGTGTTAATCTTCTCCATCCTTAGCCATCCTTGTTCCTTTATGGTTTATCATTATCTCTTTGGTGGTTTTCTATCTTATTAAACTGTTATTTTCAGATTTCCTACCGTTTAAAGGTAATTTTGTAAGTGGCCGAAATACCTCAAAATACCGTGAGTGAGCTCCTTTAAGCTTTTTAAATAGCCTTGCTTCAGTTATAGAGTTTTCTTGAAGTCCATTATTGAATCTTTTCCAAACCGAAAAGAAATTAAGTCCCTATTGTGAAGCGTACTTTACAAGGTCTTTTTTGGTAGCCAATTTTATTCCATATTTGAATGCGCACAACATGGGAATTTCACGGAAATCAGGAAAGGAGGTCTCAATGGAGTTAACCATTAGCCGTAAAATAGGCCGAAAATTTGGCTGTTAGAAAATTTTAACCGTTAGCCGCAAGCGTCAAGTCTCAAGTCTCAAGATTTCTTGTCAAGACATCTTGTGTCTTGTCTTGTGGCTTGCATTGGTATTTATAGCCTGCTATATTAGTCTACAATTCTTATAATAATAATAATACCTTTTTCCATCCCGGAATCGTGATACATGTAAGACCTTGAATATGTTTTACAGTAATCAATATTAAATTGATAACAGTGGAGAGAGGATACAGTCCGTTATGCCGATAATTGATTGGGTAAAAGATGTAAAACATTTGACCGTCGATATCATCATTCCTTTGAACTTTTCTGCCATTAAAAAAAAACAACTTTAGCCAAATGAATTCGTGATGTTCTTCAGCTTGCTGGGAATACTCATTGAAAGGTTCTTATTAGATTTTTAACGGAT
>NC_138145.1:44560287-44662787 GCF_964199315.1 Orbicella franksi
TCCAGATTTCTCCAAAAATTTGGAGTCATAGTTACATCTAAGAAGGAAATTCAGTCCACTGTATTTCTGGAAGAAATAAGTTGGAATGGATTTCCAAGGTTCTATGGAAGTTTCCTCAGATATTAATAACCTTTAAATCCAGGCTGGCCGCAAAGATTTGAACAAAAAGTTTGGATCAGGAGCTTGCAATCCTCCATTGACATAGTCTTGACACATCACATCTCTCTTGATTTTTTCCTGTTTCTTATTCCAAATGAAACTAAAAATAGCCTTCTTTATTCTAGAGTTTTCCTCTGAACTAATGTCCTGCATAGATGGCGAATAAACTATTTGTGAAATTCCCAGGCTTTTTGCAATAAGGCACTTGCCGAAAAGGGAGAGTTTACGGCCTCGCCATATATCAAGTTTGATGGTGAGATTGTCAATTTTTTTAACCACATTCTCCTTGTTGTTTCTGTTTTTCCCAAATTAAGTTTAAGTCCAGATATGTTTCCAAATAATCGAAGTATTTCGATTGCATTATTAACTGAAGCAATAGTCTGTAAAAACAAAGACGTGTCATCTGCGAACTGACTTATTTTATGTTCCATTTGAAAAATCGTTATACCTTCAATATTGCTTTCCTGTCTTATCCTTGCTGCCAAGATCTCTTCTCCCAATATAAAAAGGTAAGGGGAAAGGGGGCAGCCTTGCCTAACACCTCTTGATAACTTAAAGTAGTTTGTTGTATATCCATTATGAAGAACAGAGCTTTCAGTATTAGAATAAAAAGTCTTAACCCATTGCTTAATGTTGTTTCTGAAATTAAGTAAGTCTAAGGTTTCCTGAATAAAACTCCATTTCACCGTATCAAAAGCCTTTCTGAAATCTAGCAGAAGCAAAATTCCCTGGATGTTTTGAGGTTTAGTCTGTTCAAAAATATCATTTATGTTTTTTCCTCCGGGCTTCTCCTATTAACGTATCAACTGAGTGCTGTATTGACTGAGCTCGTTTACTGGCCAACAATAATTTTACTCTCACACAAACGTTTCGAGTAAAATGGCTGAGGGAAAGCCCAAAGCCGCTTTTATTGAAATAATCAATTTATAATTTATATAAAATTTACAATCTGTTAGAAATCTTTTGGCCCAGTAAAGATCGGATATTCTCTCCAATAGCGCCCTTTGACAAAGCTGGTCTGATTTGAGTTGATGAGAAGTGGAAGTACCTTTTCTATTCTGGTTGCAATGGCCGTTGAGGCAATTTTGTAATCGACATTAAGAAGCGTGATGGGCCGCCAGTTCGATAGATTTTTGTCTTTTAAATTTGCGTCCTCTTTGGGGATAAGTGTAATCACCCCTCTGCGTTGGGAGATACTTAATTCATTGTCTTCATATGATGCATTAATACTGTCGAGGAATTCTTGGCCTATCAGTTGAAAGAAGAACTTGTAAAATTCAACGGTAAAGCCATCTTCGCCGGGGGATTTTCCACATCTAAGACACATCAAAGCATTTCGGCAGTCTTCTAACGTTAATTTTCCTTCAAGGGCATCCCTTTTGTCCTCCGTTAATTTCGGGTTAATACTTAGTTTTTCGGTAAAATCATGAAAGGACTTTTCAAAATCACTTCCCATGTCTGGGGAGTAACGATTTTCGTGAAAATCACGAATTTCTGCAAGAACATCATCATCATTTGAAGTTTCAGCTCATCCTGCAACAGTTAGTTCGGTGATGGTTTTCTTATTATAATTATTTCGCTCCATGTCAAAAAAGTATTTTGTTGATTTTTCACCACTTTCAATCCATCTTATTTCTGAACGGAAGATAGCACCGTCTGCCCTCTCATCGTAGATGCAACATAGTTCTGTTATAATATAATTTTGTTTTGGCACGTTCATATTCTTGCTGTTCAGTATCAGAGCCGCCGTCTGCGGTGGAGTTTATTTTTTCTTCTAGTGACTCAACGCGTGGCTCCAACTGCCTTTCGAGATTCCTTACATTTTTTGCTTTATTTTTAGCGTATGGGACCTCAAGCTTCGAATCTCCTTTTTAATCAATTCCATTTTAGCTTTGGGTTGCTCAATTACGCATATTTTCTGCATATAATCGGGTAATTTTCTGTAATTAAATCGACAAAACATTCGTCATTAAGTAGAGAGTTAATAAATTTCCATAATCCCGGACCTTTTTTCTTACATTCAATTTGCAACGAAAGTCTAATGGCCTTATGATCGCGTGCAATTGCAGTCTTTATATCAGCACTTTTAGTTCTAGTAAATTGGTAAGTGAATAGTATAAAAGATATGTTTAGCTTACGAAGTTACATTTTAATTTATTTTTTCATTCTCAATGATTTCTTAGTGTCTGGTTAAAATGATATGAAATGAAAACATTGTAATAAGTTATGACGTTTGATTCGCATATAGATAATAATGTGTTTAAATTCCCTATATATTTCGTTTGATTGTCAATTTGTGATAGTAAACTTTATTTAATGTTGCAGTTCCTAGGGAGTAATGCTTTAATTATCCCGACAAACACAAGCAATAAACACGCGTTCTATGGCGTAAAGGGGGGAACACCGCTCCGCAATCGGCGTGACAGACGAACTTCCATTGCGTGACCAAATGCCAAACTTATCTCCCCAGCGGTTAATTCTGCACTGGATCGGACAAGTCGGCGAGGCCAAAAGCTTGCGCGTCCTAGTAGCGTAACTCTAAACGGCACTACGAGCTGACCTCCGGTCAGCATCGTGCTAGAGTGTAGACAGTTCTCAAGCCTTACTTATCTCCCCAGCACTACGAGCCGACTCCGCCGGCACGTGCTGGATCGGACAAGAAGAGGCATAAAAGAGCGTTAAATAGCGCCACTAAATTAGCGAAAACGAAGCTTGGGGAAGTCGCTGCAAGACTTAACCGCCACTGATACCTGCGGAGCAGGTATCCCCCCAAGCAAAAGAAGTGCCAAATTAAGAAAAGAGAACGCTGGCCATACGTGGCGCAGCGGACAATAGGACATTTTGAGGTGTACGGATGTAGAGTTGGTAACAATCTGAAGACCATCTGCCAAGAACTTTAATCAACCAGTCTGGGAGACCAGCAGCAGCTGCCGTAGAGGCAGCGCCGATGCGAAAACTATGACCCTTAAGGGATTTATAAGGAAGACCGGCGTACCGGGCTGTGTCCCTAAGAAGGTGTACTACCGCCGACCTAGTAAGGTATCGGCCATACTGAAATGAGAATAAGGGCCCCCGAGAGCACGCGGCGAGGAAGTATGAACGCATGGCAGTCACTGCGTAGAGCGGTGAGGGTGAACACGCAATTAAAAGCCGGTGACCCTCCCGAAAGACATCGGTCTTAGAAGATTTAAGAATGATTGACATCTGCCGCGGGCTGGCCAGAGAGGGATGAAATAACACACAATCGGCCGATAGGTCAAATTGAGGGCGAAACTTAGATACCCCTTGATATGTAAATTCACAGCGGCGAAGAAAACAAAAGAATGCTAGTGTGAAGGCAGCCCAAATCATAGAAAAATCCCGCTCACCCAACCAGGAGAGCAAAATGGGGCGTATGGTTAATAAAACCCTCGGCGTAACAGGTTGCCTTAGAACACGGGTATGACCCTGGTAGCGGAGAATGCCCCTAAGGACCTTTTTTGGTAAGAGTTTACCCAGGAGGGGGTCGCCATACCCACACGAAAAGTGAAGATTGCGTACCGCGGCCAAGTAAAGTTTTATGGTGCTATGCTTAACTTTTCTAGCCAGGTAAGTGGAAAAATATATTAAGGTGCCCTCCGAGGCTGGAAGAATATCCCCATCGCTAGAGATGAGCCTGTTCATGAGACAAAATTGGATAAATTGCTTTTCCCCAGAAGCGTACGTATGATTAGTAGTCCAGGCCAGGCCCCAGTTTGCGTACTTCGTAACTTCTTCTTTTATAGGGTCATGAGCGAAGGCGGGATGGTGTAAGGGGTTCGCTCGGCTGTTGGAGCAGCTGCCCGAAAACGAGATACCTGAAAGCGTGAGAGAGCGTCAGCAATCTCATTGGAGATTCCCGGAACATGGCGGGCCCTGACAAAGAAGTTATGTTTCATAGATATAAGGACAAGAAACCGCAGGAGGTCCATAATACGGGGAGCTCTTGAGCGACCCGAGTTCAAGATGGCGACCACTGATTCGTTATCGCACCAGAACTGGATACGCTTCCCGGAAAAATAGGGAAACCATAGAGCACAAGCTACAACTATGGGGAAGAGTTCCTGCCATTCGATGCTTATGCCCCGGTCTTTGTTAAGTTGCATATGGGGAGGCCACCTACCCTGAAACCATTTTCCATTAAAATATCCCCCAAAACCGATAGTACCCGAAGCGTCGGTATACAAACTCATGTCCGGAGACGGGGTGACGGTAGAGTCGAGGAAAAAGGAACGCCTATTCCACCCGGCAAGGAAGGCTTTCCACATATTAAGGTCCTTGAAAAATTCCTTGTTAAGACGGATGTGATGGAAACGGTTGGGTACGCCCCTGGTAAGGTCAATCATACGTTGCAGGAAAGTACTCCCTGGAACGACTGCTTTGCATGCGAACTGCAGGGTACCTATAAGTGATTGGAGTTCAATCAAACGCACTGAACGGCGACCCGTAAAAGAATCTAAGAGTGCCCGGGTGCGAAGAAGTTTGTCCTCGGGAAGACGGGCCTCCATACGAGTACTATCGAGCTCAATACCCATGAATTCCAGTACTTGGGAGGGGCCCAGGGTCTTTGACGTGACTACAAGGGCACGAACCGACATGAAAAGGCGTAGTAAGGTGCTGAAACTGGACAAGCATTGCAAACGGGATGCCTCGGCGATAAAGAAGTCGTCTAAAATGTGAATGACGTTCCCCAGGTTATAATTGTTTTTTAGGATCCATTCCAGGGCATCAGATAATTGATTGAAGAGGTACGGGGCACTGCGGAGCCCAAAGGGGAGATAGAGATCGACATAGTATTGATTCTGCCAGTAAATGCCTAACAGGTGCCAATTACCAGGATGGACAGGGATCAGGCGAAAGGCTGATTTAAGATCTGTTTTTGCCATGAAAGAGCCCCGACCCAGGGACTTAATGATGCTTATTGCATCGTCTACCCGAACATATTGGAGGGAATAGGGGTCCTTAGGGATGTAATCATTAATACTGTCGCCCTCGGGATATGAGAGATGGTAGATGGTACGCCATTCCGTGGAATGTTTCTTAGGAACCACACCCACGGGGTGACACTGGAGGTTAGGAAGGGGAAGGTCATTGAAAGGTCCTGCTACCCGCCCAAGATTAATCTCCTTAGCAAGATTTGTAGAGACAACTTTAGGGTGTTGAGTCGCGGAAACGAGATTGCGGGACACCCGGGATTTTTCAGGACCAGTATAGCCGACATGCGTGCTATAGCGTAAACCACTAATTAAATTATTTCCAAAATTACGGTTAGGGTGCTGGGATAATTCCCTTTCTAAAACATTAACGTCAATTGGGGTGGATACAGGTGGTGACTTATTCCTAGCCTGGAGGTGGACCTTATCTCTTGCTGCGTTCGCCAGTGCTTGGGCTCTGATACCGCTGGCTACTCTGGTCCTTCCTAGTGGAACTTCTTGGGCAGCTGAGGATGGAGTGGCTGGGGGAGTGGCAGCGTCGGCAGACATGTGGGAACTGGCAGGAACTGGAGGTACACCCAAGTGCGCGGTTGAATCTGAAACACACGGGCCCAGTCCTGGATTGCTGGCGGGAAGGGTCGGCACTCGGGCAGTCGCTGTGGCTGTGGTAAGGACTGGAGCAGACAATACAGTGCGGTTTAGCTAAGCCCGAGAACGTCACAGTCCAAAGTTCGAGGTCAACCTGGCTCCAATTGATAGTTAAATCACTGGCGGCCCGGCGGCGAAATTGTTCGTCGTAGGTCAGCCAGGACAGACCCTTAAATTTGGAAGCCGCACAGCTGATCGTTTGCTGATACTTTAAAAGTTCCAGGGAACGGCGAGGATAGGCTGTGACCAGAACTAACATGTAGGTTGTGTAAGCGTCTAACCACTTGTGAAAAGTGTCTATGATTGGCTTACGTTTACGGACCATGGTCATCCGAGAGGAGGGGGCTGAGCTGGAGTCATCAAAACGGAGCTGGAGCTCTGGGACCTGGGGTCGAGAAAGCGAGTCGGGGAGTAACAAGGCAAATTCAATGTACTCACCTCGCAAACTTTTTTCCTCAGTGCTTTTTTCCAAAGCCCTATGGAAGCCGAGTGGCGTGGCTGCGCCAGGTCTTCGCTGTTGCGGACCAGATGAGGAAGACGGAAGGGAATGAAAAGACTGGGCGGTGTGGGGAGCGGCCTGAGAGCGATGATTATGTAAGGCCTCGGCGACGGATTGCTGTACGGTCCGTTGGATGGCAGCCAACCGCCCAGCCGTAAACGGCATTTGCTGTTGTTCCATGGCCTGTGCGTGACCGTCCAGTATGACGGATTGTTCGACAGGGTCCAAGTCCAGTGGCATTTCAAAGTCGTCCTCTGAACTCACGGAGGAAGAATCGTCGGTGACTTCAGCGACTGGATCGGGCTGTTCAACAGCTGGCCGTGCTAAACGCGTTTTGCCCTTGCCTTTGCCCTTTTGGACGCGGCCAGCCGGCTTTCTTCCCACGGCCGAAGGTCTTTGCGTTGGCTGGGAGGCGTTTTGTAGGCGTTTAACCAGTTGGGCCTTGCTCCCGGTAATAGGAAGGTTAAGTGCCTGAAGGCGAAGACGAAGAACTTCTGAGGTAAGTGAAGCGAGGCGTTCTCCATTTTTCGGGCGACGTGGACGACGGTTGCGAGCCTGAGGTTTCGGAGCGCCACGAAGACGAGCCATAGTTACAATTTCGAGGGCTAACTAAAAGTTACAGTAGTGATATAACGAGCGAATGATGCTAAAGTCCAAGCTAAGCCTCTTTTATCGGTAGACTGATGTCTAGGTTTAAACCAATATAAAATCGTGTACCATGAAACGTACAGAGTCCATGCGGCCTTGAACGAAACAAGAATGGGGCTATTTAAAAGACTAGCCATACAAAAAGCATGATATAGTTAAACCGGACGTTGTTGCAACATGTATACGTGAAAGGTTATTGTGAATATTGTTTAAACTAGACAAGAAAGACTTCTATAATGTTCTAACGCGTAACAGTTCTATTGCGTTACGTTTAACAACAGTAAGCTAGTGACTGTACGTAAATAGCGTCACGCTCCATTAACTGCGCTTTAACGATTGACTTTAAAGCTTTACTAATTAGAAGCCATTTTATTTTTTTTTCTGATATATAGATTAGATTTTATTGTTGAAAAATTAGTAATATTTTCTTATTGGCATATTACCTATGCCTGATTGGTCCTGTTCTGTTTGTTTTAAAAGAGTTTTTGATAGTCAAAGGGGGATATTTTGTGACTGCTGCAAACACTGGGTGCATTTAAGTTGCACAAAATTTTCGTATAATGAGTACATTAAGTTATCAAATGATAATGCAGACTGGTACTGTCATCTGTGTGTCATGGACATTTTTCCATTTAACAAATTAGAAGAGTTTGAATTTCAATTGGCTCTTGCTGAATTTTCCATTGGACATGCAAAAATTGTTTTTAAATCATTAGATGAACTCCACATAAACCCATTTACATTAAATAACATAAACAAAGATAAAGTGATCGATGAAAACAATGATCCTGATTTAAATTTCTTTAACAAGACTGTAAATGAAGACCAATATTTTTTAGATAATGAGTTAAATAAATTGATTCAAGATTTAAACATCAATTATTCCAAAGATACTTTCTCTTATGCATATAAATGCACGTAGTATTAACAAGAATATTGAAGCAATTGATCACATGTTAAGTTCGTTAAGGATATCTTTTGATATCATTGGTATTAGTGAGACATGGATTTCAGAACCTAATGATTTGATTCAAATGGAGAATGACAAGCTTATATGCAGAGGACGGAAAATCAGAAAAGGAGGTGGTGTAGGGTTGTACATTAAGGCTGACAGAAATTACAAAGTTAGAAAGGATCTTAGTATTTATAATGAAGAAATAATGGAATCACTTTTTATTGAAATAATTAATGAGAAAAATAAGAACATCATAGTAGGCGTAATCTACAGAGCACCGGACTCAGATATGAAATGTTTTCTTGAAAGAATTACTGAAATAACGGAAAAAATAAGTCTCGAAAAGTAAAAAATGCTATCTTCTTGGGGATTTCAACATCGATTTACTAGGTGTAAATAACTCAGACATACCGGGAGAATTTCTCGACATCATTTATTCATCTTTTTTCAAACCACTAATTGGTAAGCCTACCAGTATCACAACAAACACAGCTACACTAATTGATAATATTTTTTCCAATGTTTTTGATGAGAAGGCTGCTTGCATTAATGGATTACTTTATGCTGATATATCTGATCATATTCCTATCCTTCATATCCATAAACTAAGTAATGAAAACTTAAAAGAAAGTAAGAAAGTAAAACATATAAGAAAATATGATAAACATTCTATGGAAAGTTTCATCAACAATTTAGATTGCGCTGATTGGAGAAAAAGTAAAAATAATGAAGATCCTAACATATATTATGATAACTTTATCCAGAAATTTACTGAAATACACAACGACTGTTTCCCAATTTAAAAAGTTAAAATCAAATCCAAAAGTATTAAGCCCTGGGTTACTAAAGGCATACTTAAATCAATTAAAAGAAAGAATTTACTTTATAAATCTTATATTAAGTCTCCTAATATTACAAACAAAAAGAAATTTTCTACATATAGAAATAAATTAAATCACCTTTTAAGACTCTCCAAAAAGCGTTATATTGACAAGAAAATAAGAGAATCTGAAAACAACATGAAAGAAACATGGAAAATAATAAATTCCCTTCTTAACAAATCTAAAGGTAAAAATAACCATCCAACACATTTTTCAGACAATACCAAGGATACAGATGATAGCATTACAGCAAATAAGTTTTGCAGATATTTTTCAAACATAGGGTCAAATCTTGCAAAGAAAACCTCTGAAGTGGACGTTAACTATAAATCTTTCTTGCAAGGAAATTATATCAACAGTTTATTTTTCAAGGACACAACACCAGGCGAAATTGAATCTATTACAATGAAGCTTAAAAATAAATCAAGTTATGGTTCAGATGAACTAAGTGCAGCTCTGGTAAAAAACGTTATTACACTAATTTCTAAACCTTTGAGTGAAATTATAAACTTGTCCCTAACAAAAGGCATTGTGCCTGACAAAATGAAAATAGCTAAAGTCATACCGCTTTTAAATCTGGAGATAATAACATTTACAAAAACTTCAGGCCAGTATCAATCTTACCTTCATTTTCAAAGATTCTAGAGAAAGTTGTATACAATCGACTTATAGATTATTTAACTAAATTTAACATCTTAAACAAAAACCAGTATGGCTTCAGGCAAAAACACTCTACTGCAATGGCAATTTTAGATTTTGTAGAAAAAATACATTCTGCAATTGGCAATGGCGAATACTGTATAGGTATCTTTTTAAATCTCGCAAAAGCCTTTGATACAGTTAACCACACAATCCTATTGAACAAACTTGAACATTATGGAATCAGAGGTATACCACACTTATGGTTTAAGAACTACTTATCTAACAGAAAACAGTATGTACAATTCAAAGGAGTAGATTCAGAAATGTCAGACATAATATGTGGGGTTCCAGAGGGGTCAGTACTTGGGCCACTCCTATTCTTGATATACATCAATGACATAAGTGCTTCCTCAAATGTGTTTTCCTTCACATTATTTGCTGATGACACCAACATATTTTACAAAAATAAAAGTCTAAACCAGTTACTTACCAAAGCAAATGGTGAGTAAACTAAACTTTCTCTATGGTTCAAAGCAAATAAATTATCTTTAAATATTTCTAAAACAACTTACATGTTATTTTCAAACAGAAAAAACATAAATGAGATTAAAAATTTAATGATAGACGAGAACATCATTGACAGAGTTAGGGAATGCAAGTTTCTTGGCACAGTTATAGATGAAAACCTAACATGGAAACCTCATATTAGCTTGATAACAAGTAAAATATCAAAAAATATTGGAATTATGTTTAAAGTAGGGCAATTTTTAACCAAAGAAACGACCAAAACCTTATATTACACTCTTGTTTCCCCTTACATACATTACTGTAATGTTATATGGGCCAACAATTGAAGGGGTGAGTGCAAAACCATGCTAAGTGACGATTTGGGTGAAAAAAATTTTTTTCGCGAAAGGGCTTCAATTTTTCCATGTGGTCTTCAATGTAATAGAAAAACGCGGCCTTGTATTTTTGTCGCTGGTTTTTGTTTCGTTTCGAGTTATAACGTATGCAAAAAATACTTGGCTTTTCCTAGCCATGTGTTTAGGAGTTTATTTGTTGAACAGCAAACAGGCAGACGGTTTATAGTGTATGAAGTCAAAATCAAATCTCAGCGCATATATAGAGCGGAAATCTGGGAACAGATTGTTTACATCGTTTATTGTGACGTGAACACAACACGTGAATCGATCGAGCGTCAAACGAAATACATCGAACAAAAAAGAGATGTGCCGCATTAGAGCTCTGTCAACTAATATCTTAAGCATTGTTTTAAAGTAGCTTGTATGTCTGCCTGGTGGTTGAAAGACATCATAAAGTCAGCACGTTTTAAAGAATCAAAATGTGTTCCGAAACTTCGAAGGCAGCTGATATACCGTAATCGTGTTATCGGCGTTCGAAGTCAGATCGACCCAGGCAGCAAAGTCCAAGAGCAGTTCTTGCCCAAGAAAAATACCCTCTGGTGAGTCGTGGCCCAATTGCCAAGCGTTGCTAGCATCAAAGTTTGGAAAGCGAGAACTGGTTTTAGACTTACAAAATTTGTCTTGTATCGACCGCCATGTTTCCCGCGCACGAGGTGTAAACACCCTTCCCGGCATGCATTGCGATCACGTTCTGCGGACGTTTCTCGAACTGGTAACTAGATCGTTTGTGTTTTTTCCCATTTGCGTATTTATCTCGTGATTTTTAGCCATTTAAGACGTTGCCGTATTTGAAAAAGTGCTTATTTAAATGTTTATTTTTTCAGTGCAGATAATCATTGTCCCAGATAGCCAAAGTAAGTTCCAGATGTTAACACTATTTTCCGGCCGCCATATTAATGTACCAGAGAACACCAACATGACGGCTCCATACTAGGCTCTGGAAATTTGCGCTGAACATTTTGACGAATATCTCAACTTTGGGACAACGCACACACCTTAAACTTGAAGAAATGACTTCTTTATTTATCTTCTGTAATATCACCATTTCTTAACCCTATCTACTGAATGGTTTTTGATATTATCTTTTATTGCGTGACAATAAAAACACTCTATAGCCCCTCTGCTTTGACTGTTCTGTAGTGACATCCTCGTTGATTGCTGTTTTCGATTTCACTAGCCTAGTGCGACAAAATAGTTTTGATCATTATGAGCCGACTAAACATGGCGTAAAAGTCCTGGTTTTTATTATTAGTATTATTATTATTTAATTATTTATCATTTTTTAATTTTCTTATAGTGGAACTAAAAAACTTAACTATTTCGTAGTCAAAACAATTTATATATCGGCCTAAAAGCTCAAAACCAAACGTTCAAATATTTTTCCTCTGTCTATTTTACTAGAAACCAAGGCCATCACGAGATAGTTTAGCGTCCCTGGGACTGAAAAATATCCATCACCTTCCGAGAAATCGAGCCAAAGTTGGTCAAAATCACGATGCGCGTAAGGCGGTCTCGGCAACTCTATCAGTCTTAAAATAAAGTGGGGCTATATTTCGGCCTAGAAGCTCGATACCGAGCGTTCAAATATTTTCCCTCTGTCCATTTCACTAAAAACCAAGGTAATCACGAGTTAGTTTAGAGTTCCTAGGACTAAAAAATATCCCCCACGTCCCGGGCAATCGAGCCAAAGTTAGTCAAAATCACTATGCGCGTAAGGCGGTCTCGGCTACTCTATCAGACTTAAAATAAAGTGGGGCTCTATTTCGGCCTAGAAGCTCGAAAGCGAGCGTTCAAATATTTTTCCTCTGTCCATTTCACTAAAAACCAAGGCCATTTCGAGTTAGTTTAGAGTCCCTGGGACTGAAATATATCCCCCAAGTTCCGGGAAATCGAGCCAAAGTTAGTCAAAATAACGATGCGCGTAACGCGGTCTAAGGTACTCTATCAGTCTTAAAATGAAGTCGGGCTATATTTCGGCCTAGAAGCTCGAAACCGAGCGTTCAAATACTTTTCCTTTGTCTATTTATCTAAAAACCAAGGCCACCATGAGATAGCTTAGAGTCCCTGGGACTGAAAAATATCCCCTAAAATCCGGGAAATGGAGCCAAAGTTGGTCAAAATCACGATGCGCGTAAGGCGGTCCCGGCTACTCTATCAGTCGTAAAATGAATTCGGGTTATATTTCGGCCTTCAAGCTCGAAATCGAGCGTTCAAATATTTTTCCTCTGTCCATTTCACTAAAAACCAAGGCCATCACGAGTTAGTTTAGAGTTCCTAGGACTAAAAAATATCCCGCACGTTCCCGGAAATCGAGAAAATGTTGGTCAACATCACGATGCGCGTTAGGCGGTCTCGGCTACTCTATTAGACTTAAAATGAAGTGGGGCTATATTTCGGCCTAGAAGCTCGAAAGCGAGCGTTCAAAGATTTTTCCTCTGTCCATTTCACTAGAAATCAACGCCCTTACAAGATATCTTAGAGTCTCTGGGACTGAAAAATGCTCCCAAGTTCATGGAAATCGAGCAAAAGTTGGTCAAAATCACAATGCGCGTAAGGCGGTCTGGGCTACTCCATCAGTCTTAAAATGAAGTGGGGCTGTATTTCGGCCTAGACGCTCGAAACCGAGCGTTCAAATATTTTTCCTCTGTCCATTTCACTAAAAACCAAGGCCATCACGAGTTAGTTTAGAGAACCTGAGACTGAAAAATATCCCCTAAAATCCGAGAAATGGAGCCAAAGTTGGTCAAAATCACAATGCGCGTAAGGCGGTCTTGGCTACTCTCAGTATTAAAATGAAGTGGGGCTTTATTTCGGCCTAGAAGCTCCAAACCTAGCGTTCAAATATTTTTCTTCTGTTCATTTCACTAAAAAGCAAGGCCATCAGAAGTTAGTTTAAAGTCCCTGGCACTGCAAAATATCCCCAAAGATCTGGGAAATTGAGTTAAAGTTGGTCAAACTCATGATGCGCGTAAGGCGATCTCGGCTACTCTATGAGTCTTAAAATGAAGTAGGGGTATATTTCGCCCTAGAAGCTCGAAACCGAGCATTCAAATATTTATCCTCTGTCCATTTCACTAAAAACCAAGGCCATCACTAGTTAGTTTAGAGTCCCTGGGACTTAAAAATATCCCTAAAATCCGGGAAATGGAGCCAAAGTTGGTCAAAATCACAATGCGCGTAAGGCGGTCTCGGCTACTCTATCAGTCTTAAAATGAAGTGAGGCTATATTTCGGCCTAGAAGCTCAAGACCGAGCGTTCAAGTAGTTTTCCTCTGTCCATTTCACTCAAAACCAAGGCTTTCACAAGTTAGTTTAGAGTCCCTGGCACTGAAAAATATTCCCCAAGATTTGGGAAATCGAGCCAAAGTTGGTAAAACTCACGATACGCGTAAGGCGGTGTCGGCTACTCTATCAGTCCTAAGATGATGTGGGGCTATATTTCGGCCTAGAAGCTCGAAACCAAGCGTTCAAATATTTTTCCTCTGTCCATTTTACTAAAAACCAAGGCAATCACGAGTTACTTTAGAGTCCCTAGGACTGAAAAATATCTCCCACGTTCCGCGAAATCGAGCCAAAGTTAGTCAAATTCACGATGCGTGTTAGGCGGTCTCGGTTACTCTATCAGTCTTAAATGAACTGGGGCTTTATGTTGGTCTAGAAGCTCGAAACCGAGCGTTCAAATATTTTTCCTCTGTCCATTTCACTAAAAACCAAGGCCATCACGAGATAGTTTAGAGTACCTGGGACTTAAAAATATCCCCCATGTTCCAGGAAATCGAGCCAAAGTTGGTCAAAATCATGATGCGCGTAAGGCGGTCTCGGCTAATCTATCAATCTTAAAATGAAGTGGGGGTATATTTCGGCCTAGAAGCTCGAAACTCAGCGTTCAAATATTTTTCTTCGGTCCATTTTACTAAAAACCAAGGCCATCACGAGGTAATTTAGAGTCCCTGGGATTGAAAAATATCCATCACGTTTCAGGAAATCGAGCCAAAGTTGGTCAAAATTAGGATGTGTGTAAGGCGTTCTGGGCTACTCTATCAGTCTTATAATGATGTGGGCTTATATTTTGGCCTAGAAGCTCGAAACCTAATGTTCAAATATTTTTGCTTTGTCCATTTCACTAAAAACCAAGGCCATCACGAGTTAGTTTAGAGTCCTTGGGAGTTGAAAATATCTCTCACGTGCCGGGAAATTGAGCTAAGGTTTGTCAAAATCACGATGCGCGTAAGGTGGTCTCGGCTACTCTATCAGTCTTGAAATGTAGTTTGGCTATATTTCGGCCTAGAAGCTCAATACCGAGCATTCAAATATTTTTCCTCTCTCCATTTCACTAGAAACCAAGGAGATCAAAGGTTAGGTTAGAGTCCCTGGGACTGAAAAATATCCCCAAAGTTCCGGGTAATCGAGCCAAAGGTGGTCAAAATTTCGCTGCGCGTAAGGGGGTCTCGACTGCTCTATGAGTCTTAAAATGAAGTGGGGCTATATTTCGGCCTAGAAGCTCGAAACGGAGCGTTCAAATATTTTTCCTCTGTCCATTTCACAAAAAACTAAGCCCTTCACGAATTAGTTTAGACTCCGTGGGACTGAAAAATATCCATCGCTTGTGCGTAATTGAGGCAAAGTTTGTCAAAATCACGATGCGCGTAAGACGGTCTCGGCTACTCAATCAGTCTTAAAATGAAGTGGGGCTATATTTCGGCCTAGAAGCTCGAAACGGAGCCTTCAAATATTTTTCGTCTCTCCATTTCACTAATAACCAAGGCCATCACGAGTTGATATAGAGTCTCTGACTCTGAAAAATATCCCACGCGCTCCGGGAAATCGAGCCAAAGTTGGTCAAAATCACGATGCGCGTAAGGAGGTTTCGGCTACTCTATCAGTCTTAAAATGAAGTTTGGCTACATTTCGGCCAAGAAGCTGGAAAACGAGCGTTTAAATATTTTTCCTCTCTCCATTTCAATAAAAACCAAGACCATTATGAGGTAGTTTAGAGTCCCTGGACTGAAAAATATTTACTACGTTCCGGTAAATCGAGCCAAAGTTGGTCAAAATCATAATGCGCGTAAGGGGGTCTCGGCTACTCCATCAATCTTAAAATGAAGTAGCGCTATATTTCGGCCTAGAAGCTCGAAACCGAGCGTTCAAATATTTTTCCTCTGTCCATTTCACTAAAAACCAAGGCCATCACGAGTTAATTTAGAGTCCGTGGGACTGCAAAATATCCATCACGTTCGGGGAAATCGAGCCAAAGTTAGTCAAAATCACGATGCCCGTAAGGCGCTTTCGGCTACTCCATTAGTCTGAAAATGAAGTGGGGCTATATTTCCGCCGAGAAGCTCGAAACCGAGCTTTCAAATATTTTTACTCTCTCCATTTCACAAAAAAACAAGGCCATCACGAGCTAGTTTAGAGTCCTGGGACTGAAAAATATCTCCCAATTTCCCGAAAATCGAGCCAAAGTTGGTCAAAATCACGATGCGCCTAAAGCGGTCTCGGCTTCTCTATCAGTCTTAAAATGAAGTGAGGCTATATTTTGGCCTGGAAGCTCGAAACAGAGCGTTCAAATATTTTTCCTCTGTCCATTTCACTAAAAACCAAGGCCATCACGAGTTAGTTTAGAGTCCCTGGGAATACAAAATATCCCTCAAGTTCCGGGAAATCGAGCCGAAGTAGGTCAAAATCACAATGCGCGTAAAGCGGTCTCGGCTACTCTACCAGTCTTAAAATGACGTGGGGCTATATCTCGGCCTAGATTCTCGAAACCAAGCGTTCAAATATTTTTCCTCTGTCCATTTTACAAAAAACCAAGGTCATCACGAGTTAGTTTAGAGTCCCTAGGACTAAAAAGTATCCATCACGTTCCGGGAAATAGAGGCAAAGTTGGTCAAAATCACGATGCGCGTAAGGCGGTCTCCGCTACTCTATCAGTGTTAACATAAAGTGGGGCTGAATTTCGGCGGAGAAGCTCGAAACCGAGCGTTCAAATATTTTTGCTCTGTCCATTTCACTAAAAACCAAGGCCATCACGAGTTAGTTTAAACGTCGATGGGACTAAAATATATTCCCCAAGTTCCGGGAAATCGAGCCAAAGTTTGTCAAAATCCCAATGCGTGTAAGGCGGTCTCGGCTACTTTATTAGTCTTAAAATGAAGTGGAGCTATATTTCGGCCTTGAAGCTCGAAACCGAGCGTTGAAATATATTTCCTCTCTCCATTTCACTAAAAACCAAGACCACCACGAGTTACTTTAGAGTCACTGAGACTGAAAAACATCCATCACGTTCCGGGAAATCGAGCCAAAGTTGGTCAAATTCACGATGCGCGTAAGGCGGTCTCGGCTACTCTATCAGTCTTAAAATGAAGTGGGGCTATATTTTGGCCTAGAAGCTCGAAACCGAGTAATCAAATATTTTCCCTCTGTCCATTTCACTAAACACCAAGGAAATCACGACTTAGTTTATAAGCCCTGGAACTGAAAAATATCCCCCACGTTTCGGGAAATCGAGGCAAATTTTGTCAAAATCACAATGCGCGTAAGGCGGTCTTGGCTACTCTATCAGTCTTAAAATCAAGTGGGGGTATATTTCGGCCTAGAAGCTCGAAACCGAATGTTCACATATTTTGCTCTGCCCATTTCACTAAAAACCAAGGCCATCACGAGTTAGTTAGTTAGTTTACGTTTCGGGAAATTGAGCCAAAGTTAGTAAAAATCACGATGCGCCTAAGGCGGTCTCGGCTACTCTATCAGTCTTAACATGAAGTGGGGCTATAATTCGCCCTAGGAGCTCGAAGCCAAGCGTTCAAATATTTTTTCCTCTCTCCATTTCACTGAAAACCAAGGCCATCACGAGTTAGTTTAGAGTCCCTGGGGCTAAGAAATATCCATCACGTTGCGGGAAATCGAGCCAAAGTTGGTCAAAATCACCATGGGCTTAAGGCGGTCTCGGCTACTCTATCAGTCTTAAAATGAAGTGGGGCCATATTTCGGCCTACAAGCTCGAAACCACGCGTTCCAATATATTTCCTCTGTCCATTTCAGTATAAACCAAGGCAATCACGAGTTAGTTTAGAGTCCGTGGGACTGAAAAATATCCATCACGTTCCGGGAAATCGAGCCAAAATTGCTCAAAATCACGATGCAGTAAGGCGGTCTCAGCTACTCTATCAGTCTTAAAACGCAGTGGGGCTATATTTCGGTCTACAAGCTCAAAACCGAGCGTTCAAATATTTTTCCTCTGTCCATTTCACTAAAAACCAAGGCCATCACGAGTTAATTTAGAGTCCCTAGGACTGAAAAATATCCCCCAAGTTCCGGGAAATCCAGCCAAAGTTGCTCAAAATTAACGATGGGCTTAAGGCGCTCTCGGCTACGCTATCAGTCTTAAAATGAAGTGGGGCTATATTTCGGCCTACAAGCTCCAAACCGAGCGTTCAAATATTTTTCCTCTGTCCATCTTACAAAAAACCAAGGCCATCAAAAGTTAGTTTAGAGTCCATAGGACTAAAACATATCCATCACGTTCCGGGAAATAGAGGCAAAGTTGGTCAAAATCACGATGCGCGTAAGTGGGTCTTGGCTACTCTTTCAGTCTTAAAATGAAGTGGGGCTATATTTCGGCCTAGAAGCTCGAAACGGAGCGTTCAAATATTTTTCCTCTGTCCATTTCACTAAAAACCAAGACCATGACGCTTTAGTTTAGAGTCCCTGGGACTTAAAAATATCCCCTAAAATCCGGAAAATGGAGCCAAAGTCGGTCAAAACCACAATGCGCGTAACGCGGTCTTGGCTACTCTATCAGTCTTAAAATGAAGTGGGGCTATATTTCGGCCTAGAAGCTCGAAACCGAGCGTTCAAGTATTTTTCCTCTTTCCATTTCACTAAAAACCAAGGCCATCACTAGTTAGTTTAGAGTCCCTGGGACTCAAAAATATCAACCAAGATCTGGGAAATCGAGCCAAAGTTGGTCAAAATCACAATGCGCGTAAGGCGGTCTCGGCTACTCTATCAGTCTTCAAATGAAGTGGGGCTATATTTCGGCCTAGAAGCTCAAGACCGAGCCTTCAAGTAGTTTTCCTCTGTCCATTTCACTCAAAACCAATGCTATCACAAGTTAGTTTAGAGTGCCTGGCGCTGAAAAATATTCCCCAAGACTTGGGAAATCGAGCCAAAGTTGGTAAAACTCACGATACGCGTAAGGCGGTGTCGCCTACTCTATCAGTCTTAAAATGAAGTGAGGCTATATTTCGGCCTAAAAGCTCTAAACCGAGCGTTCAGATATTTTTCCTCTGTTCATTTCACTGAAACCCAAGGCCCTCACGAGCTAGCTTAGACTCCTCGGGACTGAAAAATATCGATCACGTTCCGGGAAATGGAGCCAAAGTTTGTCAAAATTACGATGCGCGTAAGTCGGTGTTGGCTACTCTATCCGTCTTAAAATGAAGTGGGGCTATATTGCAGCCTAGAAGCTCGAAACCGAGCGTTCAAATATTTTTCCTCTGTCCATTTTGCTAGAAACCAAGGCCATCACGAGATAGTTGAGAGTCTCTGGGACTGAAAAATATCCCCCAAGTTCCGGGAAATCGAGCCAAAGTTGGTTAAAATAACAATGCACAGAACGAGGTCTCGGCTACTCTATCAGTCTTAAAATGAAGTGGGGCTATGTTTCGGCCTAGAAGGTCGAAACCGAGCGTTCAAATATTTTTCCTCAGTCCATTTTGCTAGAAACCAAGGCCATCACGAGATAGTTTAGAGTCTCTGGGACTGAAAAATATCCCCCAAGTTCCGGGAAATCGAGCCAAAGTTGGTTAAAATAACAATGCAGGGAACGAGGTCTCGGCTACTCTATGAGTCTTAAAATGAAGTGGGGCTATGTTTCGGCCTAGAAGGTCGAAACCGAACGTTCAAATATTTTTCCTCTGTCCATTTCACTAAAAACTAAGGCCATCACTAGTTAGTTTAGTGTTCCTGCGACTGAAAAATATCCATCACTTTGCGGGAAATCGAGCCAAAGTTGGTCAAAATTACCATGCGCGTAAGGCGGTCTCGGCAACTCTATTAGTCTTAAATGAAGTGGGGCTATATTTTGGCCTAGAAGCTCGCAACCGAGCGTTCAAATATTTTCCCCCTGTCCATTTCACTAAAAACCAAGGCCATCACGAATTAGTTTAGAGTCGCTGGGACTAAGAAAATATCCCTCCACTTCCGGGAAATCGAGCCAAAGTTGGTCAAAATAACGATGCGCGTAAAGCGGTCTCGGCTACTCTATCTGTCTTAAGATGAAGTGGGGCTATATTTCGGCCTAGAAGCTAGAAACAGAGCGTTCAAATATTTTTCCTCTGTCCATTTCACTAAAGACCAAGGGCATCACGAGTTAGTTTAGAGTCCCTGGGACTAAAAATTATCCATCACGTTCCGGGAAATCAGGCCAAAGTTGGTTAAAATTACGATGCGCGTAAGGCGGTCTCGGCTACTCTATTAGTTTTAAAATAAAGTGGGGCTATATTTCGGCCTAGAAGCGCCAAACCGAGCGTTCAAATATTTTTCCTCTGTCCATTTCACTAAAGACCAAGGGCATCACGAGTTAGTTTAGAGTCCCTGGGACTAAAAATTATCCATCACGTTCCGGGAAATCAGGCCAAAGTTGGTTAAAATTACGATGCGCGTAAGGCGGTCTCGGCTACTCTATTAGTTTTAAAATAAAGTGGGGCTATATTTCGGCCTAGAAGCGCCAAACCGAGCGTTCAAATATTTTTCCTCTGTCCATTTCACTGAAAACCACTTCCATCACGAGTTAGTTTAGAATCCCTGGGACTGAGAAATATCCATCACGTTTCGGGAAATGGAGCGAAAGTTGGTCAAAATTACGATGCGCGTAAGGCGGTCTCGGCTACTCTATCAGTCTTAAAATAAAGTGGGGCTATATTTCGGCCTAGAAGCTCGAAACCGCGCGTTCAAATATCTTTCCTTCGTCCATTTCACTAAAAACCAAGGCCATTACAAGTTAGATTAGAGTCCCTGGGGCTGAAAAATATCCCCCAAGTTCCGGGAAATCGACCCAAACTTCGTCAAAATCACGATGCGCGTAAGGCTGTCTTGGCTTCTCCATAAGTCTTAAAAAAAACTGGGGCTATATTTCGGCCTAGAAGCTTGAAAGCGAGCGTTCAAATATTTTTCCTCTGTCCATTTCACTAAAAAGCAAAGCCATCAAGAGTTAGCTTAGAGTCGATGGGACTGAAAAATATCTCCCAAGTTCCGGGAAATCGAGCCAAAGTTGGTCAAAATCCCGATGCGCGTAAGGCGGTCCCGGCTACTCTATCAGTCGTAAAATGTAGTGGGGCTATATTTCAGCCCAGAAGCTAACGAAACCGAACGTTTAATTATTTTTCCTCTGTCCATTTCACTAAACACCAAGCCTATCACGGGTTAGTTTAGAGTCCCTGGGAGTATAAAATATCCCTCACTTTCCGCGAAATCGAGCCAAAGTTGGTCAAAATCACGATGCGCGTAAGGCGGTTTCGGCTACTCAATCAGTCTCAAATTGAAGTGGGGCTATATTTCGGCCTAGAAGCTCGAAACCGAGTGTTCAAATATCTTTCCTCTGTCCATTTCACTAGCAATCAACGCCCTTACAAGATATCTTAGAGTCTCTGGGACTGAAAAATGCTCCCAAGTTCACGGAAATCGAGCCAAAGTTGGTCAAAATCACAATGCGCGTAAGGCGGTCTGGGCTACTCCATCAGTCTTAAAATGAAGTGGGGCTGTATTTCGGGCTAGAAGTTGGAAACGGAGCCTTCAAATATTTTTCCTCTGTCCATTTCACTAAAAACCAAGGCATCGACGAATTTGTTTAGAGTCCCTGGGACTGAAAAATATACCCCAAGTTCCGGGAAATGGAGCCAAAGTTGGTCAAAATCACAATGCGCGTAAGGCGGTCTCGGCTACTCGATCAGTGTTAAAATAAAGTGGGGCTATATTTCGGCCTAGAAGCTCGAAACCGAGCGTTCAAATATTTTTCCTCTGTCCATTTCGCTGAAAACCAAGGCCATGACGATTTATTTTAGCGTCCCTGGGACTGAAAAGTGTACCCCAAGTTCCGGGAAATGGAGCTAAAGTTGGTCAAAATCACAATGCGCGTAAGGCGGTCTCGGCTACTCGATTAGTGTTAAAATAAACCGGGGCTATATTTCGGCCTAGAAGCTCGAAACCGAGCATTCAAATATTTTTCCTCTGTCCATTTCACTAAAAACCAAGGCCATCACTAGTTAGTTTAGAGTCCCTGGGACTTAAAAATATCCCCTAAAATCCGGGAAATGGAGCCAAAGTTGGTCAAAATCACAATGCGCGTAAGGCGGTCTCGGCTACTCTATCAGTCTTAAAATGAAGTGAGGCTATATTTCGGCCTAGAAGCTCAAGACCGAGCGTTCAAGTAGTTTTCCTCTGTCCATTTCACTCAAAACCAAGGCTTTCACAAGTTAGTTTAGAGTCCCTGGCACTGAAAAATATTCCCCAAGATTTGGGAAATCGAGCCAAAGTTGGTAAAACTCACGATACGCGTAAGGCGGTGTCGGCTACTCTATCAGTCCTAAGATGATGTGGGGCCATATTTCGGCCTACAAGCTCGAAACCAAGCGTTCAAATATTTTTCCTCTGTCCATTTTACTAAAAACCAAGGCAATCACGAGTTACTTTAGAGTCCCTAGGACTGAAAAATATCTCCCACGTTCCGCGAAATCGAGCCAAAGTTAGTCAAATTCACGATGCGTGTTAGGCGGTCTCGGTTACTCTATCAGTCTTTAATGAACTGGGGCTTTATGTTGGTCTAGAAGCTCGAAACCGAGCGTTCAAATATTTTTCCTCTGTCCATTTCACTAAAAACGAAGGCCATCACGTGTTAGTTTAGAGTCTCTGACACTTAAAAATATCCCACACGTTCCGGGAAATCCAGCCAAAGTTGGTCAAAATCACGATGCGCGTAAGGAGGTTTCGGCTACTCTATCAGTCTTAAAATGAAGTGGGGCTATATTTCGGCCTAGAAGCTGGAAAACGAGAGTTCAAATATTTTTCCTCTCTGGATTTCATTAAAAACACAGGCCATTACGAGTTAGTTTAGAGTCCCTGGGACTGAAAAATATTGCCTACGTTCCGGTAAATCGAGCTAAAGTTTGTCAAAATCACGATTCGCGTAAGGCGGTCTCGGCTACTCCATCAGTCTTCAAATAAAGTGGGGCAATAGTTTAGCCTAGAAGCTCGAAACCAAGCGTTTAAATATTTTTCCTCTTTCCATTTCACTAAAAACCAAGGACATCACGAGTTAGGTTAGAGTCCCTGGGACTGAAAAATATCCCCCACGTTCCGCAAATCAACCCAAAGGTGGTCAAAACTTCGATGCGCGTAAGGCGGTCTCGGCTACTCTATCAGTCTTAAAATGAAGTGGGGCTATATTTTGGCCCAGAAGCTCGAAACCGAGCGTTCAAATATGTTTCCTCTGTTCATTTCACTAAAATCCAGGGGAGTTACGATTTAGTTTAGAGTCCCTGGGACTGAAAAATATCCCCCACGTTCCGGAAATCGACCCAAAGGTGGTCAAAACTCCGATGCGCGTAAGGCGGTCTCAGCTACTCTATCAGTCTTAAAATGAAGTGAGGCTATATTTCGGCCTAGAAGCTCGAAACCGAGTAATCAAATATTTTTCCTCTGTCCATTTCACTTAAAACCAAGCCCAGCACGAATTATTTTATAGGCCCTGGCACTGAAAAATATCCATCACTTGTGGGAAATGGAGCCAAAGTTTTTCAAAATCAAAATGCGCGTAAGACGGTCTCGGCTGTTCTATTAGTCTTAAGATGAAGTGGGGCTTTACTTCGGCCTTGAAGCTCGAAACCGAGCGTTCAAATATTTTTGCTCTGTCCATTTCACTAAAAACCAAGGCCATCACGAGTTAATTTAGAGTCCCTAGGACTGAAAAATATCCCCCAAGTTCCGGGAAATCCAGCCAAAGTTGCTCAAAATTAACGATGGGCTTAAGGCGCTCTCGGCTACGCTATCAGTCTTAAAATGAAGTGGGGCTATATTTCGGCCTACAAGCTCCAAACCGAGCGTTCAAATATTTTTCCTCTGTCCATCTTACAAAAAACCAAGGCCATCAAAAGTTAGTTTAGAGTCCATAGGACTAAAACATATCCATCACGTTCCGGGAAATAGAGGCAAAGTTGGTCAAAATCACGATGCGCGTAAGTGGGTCTTGGCTACTCTTTCAGTCTTAAAATGAAGTGGGGCTATATTTCGGCCTAGAAGCTCGAAACGGAGCGTTCAAATATTTTTCCTCTGTCCATTTCACTAAAAACCAAGACCATGACGCTTTAGTTTAGAGTCCCTGGGACTTAAAAATATCCCCTAAAATCCGGAAAATGGAGCCAAAGTCGGTCAAAACCACAATGCGCGTAACGCGGTCTTGGCTACTCTATCAGTCTTAAAATGAAGTGGGGCTATATTTCGGCCTAGAAGCTCGAAACCGAGCGTTCAAGTATTTTTCCTCTTTCCATTTCACTAAAAACCAAGGCCATCACTAGTTAGTTTAGAGTCCCTGGGACTCAAAAATATCAACCAAGATCTGGGAAATCGAGCCAAAGTTGGTCAAAATCACAATGCGCGTAAGGCGGTCTCGGCTACTCTATCAGTCTTCAAATGAAGTGGGGCTATATTTCGGCCTAGAAGCTCAAGACCGAGCCTTCAAGTAGTTTTCCTCTGTCCATTTCACTCAAAACCAATGCTATCACAAGTTAATTTAGAGTGCCTGGCGCTGAAAAATTTTCCCCAAGGTTTGGGAAATCGAGCCAAAGTTGGTAAAACTCACGATACGCGTAAGGCGGTGTCGGCTACTCTATCAGTCTTAAAATGAAGTGAGGCTATATTTCGGCCTAAAAGCTCTAAACCGAGCGTTCAGATATTTTTCCTCTGTTCATTTCACTGAAACCCAAGGCCATCACGAGCTAGCTTAGAGTCCTCGGGACTGAAAAATATCGATCACGTTCCGGGAAATGGAGCCAAAGTTGGTCAAAATTACGATGCGCGTAAGTCGGTGTTGGCTACTCTATCCGTCTTAAAATGAAGTGGGGCTATATTGCAGCCTAGAAGCTCGAAACCGAGCGTTCAAATATTTTTCCTCTGTCCATTTTGCTAGAAACCAAGGCCATCACGAGATAGTTGAGAGTCTCTGGGACTGAAAAATATCCCCCAAGTTCCGGGAAATCGAGCCAAAGTTGGTTAAAATAACAATGCACGGAACGAGGTCTCGGCTACTCTATCAGTCTTAAAATGAAGTGGGGCTATGTTTCGGCCTAGAAGGTCGAAACCGAGCGTTCAAATATTTTTCCTCAGTCCATTTTGCTAGAAACCAAGGCCATCACGAGATAGTTTAGAGTCTCTGGGACTGAAAAATATCCCCCAAGTTCCGGGAAATCGAGCCAAAGTTGGTTAAAATAACAATGCAGGGAACGAGGTCTCGGCTACTCTATGAGTCTTAAAATGAAGTGGGGCTATGTTTCGGCCTAGAAGGTCGAAACCGAGCGTTCAAATATTTTTCCTCAGTCCATTTTGCTAGAAACCAAGGCCATCACGAGATAGTTTAGAGTCTCTGGGACTGAAAAATATCCCCCAAGTTCCGGGAAATCGAGCCAAAGTTGGTTAAAATAACAATGCAGGGAACGAGGTCTCGGCTACTCTATGAGTCTTAAAATGAAGTGGGGCTATGTTTCGGCCTAGAAGGTCGAAACCGAGCGTTCAAATATTTTTCCTCTGACCATTTCACTAAAAACTAAGGCCATCACTAGTTAGTGTAGTGTTCCTGCGACTGAAAAATATCCATCACTTTGCGGGAAATCGAGCCAAAGTTGGTCAAAATTACCATGCGCGTAAGGCGGTCTCGGCAACTCTATTAGTCTTAAATGAAGTGGGGCTATATTTCGGCCTAGAAGCTAGAAACAGAGCGTTCAAATATTTTTCCTCTGTCCATTTCACTAAAAACCAAGGGTATCACGAGTTAGTTTAGAGTCCCTGGGACTAAAAATTATCCATCACGTTCCGGGAAATCAGGCCAAAGTTGGTTAAAATTACGATGCGCGTAAGGCGGTCTCGGCTACTCTATTAGTTTTAAAATAAAGTGGGGCTATATTTCGGCCTAGAAGCGCCAAACCGAGCGTTCAAATATTTTTCCTCTGTCCATTTCACTGAAAACCACTTCCATCACGAGTTAGTTTAGAATCCCTGGGACTGAGAAATATCCATCACGTTTCGGGAAATGGAGCGAAAGTTGGTCAAAATTACAATGCGCGTAAGGCAGTCTCGGCTACTCTATCAGTCTTAAAATAAAGTGGGGCTATATTTCGGCCTAGAAGCTCGAAACCGCGCGTTCAAATATCTTTCCTTCGTCCATTTCACTAAAAACCAAGGCCATTACAAGTTAGATTAGAGTCCCTGGGGCTGAAAAATATCCCCCAAGTTCCGGGAAATCGACCCAAACTTCGTCAAAATCACGATGCGCGTAAGGCGGTCTTGGCTTCTCTATAAGTCTTAAAAAAAACTGGGGCTATATTTCGGCCTAGAAGCTTGAAAGCGAGCGTTCAAATATTTTTCCTCTGTCCATTTCACTAAAAAGCAAAGCCATCAAGAGTTAGCTTAGAGTCGATGGGACTGAAAAATATCTCCCAAGTTCCGGGAAATCGAGCCAAAGTTGGTCAAAATCACGATGCGCGTAAGGCGGTCTTGGCTTCTCTATAAGTCTTAAAAAAAACTGGGGCTATATTTCGGCCTAGAAGCTCGAAACCGAGCGTTCAAGTATTTTTCCTCTTTCCATTTCACTAAAAACCAAGGCCATCACTAGTTAGTTTAGAGTCCCTGGGACTCAAAAATATCAACCAAGATCTGGGAAATCGAGCCAAAGTTGGTCAAAATCACAATGCGCGTAAGGCGGTCTCGGCTACTCTATCAGTCTTCAAATGAAGTGGGGCTATATTTCGGCCTAGAAGCTCAGGACCGAGCGTTCAAGTAGTTTTCCTCTGTCCATTTCACTCAAAACCAATGCTATCACAAGTTAGTTTAGAGTGCCTGGCGCTGAAAAATATTCCCCAAGTTCCGGGAAATCGACCCAAACTTCGTCAAAATCACGATGCGCGTAAGGCTGTCTTGGCTTCTCTATAAGTCTTAAAAAAAACTGGGGCTATATTTCGGCCTAGAAGCTTGAAAGCGAGCGTTCAAATATTTTCCCTCTGTCCATTTCACTAAAAAGCAAAGCCATCAAGAGTTAGCTTAGAGTCGATGGGACTGAAAAATATCTCCCAAGTTCCGGGAAATCGAGCCAAAGTTGGTCAAAATCCCGATGCGCGTAAGGCGGTCCCGGCTACTCTATCAGTCGTAAAATGTAGTGGGGCTATATTTCAGCCCAGAAGCTAACGAAACCGAACGTTTAATTATTTTTCCTCTGTCCATTTCACTAAACACCAAGCCTATCACGGGTTAGTTTAGAGTCCCTGGGAGTATAAAATATCCCTCACGTTCCGCGAAATCGAGCCAAAGTTGGTCAAAATCACGATGCGCGTAAGGCGGTTTCGGCTACTCAATCAGTCTCAAATTGAGGTGGGGCTATATTTCGGCCTAGAAGCTCGAAACCGAGTGTTCAAATATCTTTCCTCTGTCCATTTCACTAGCAATCAACGCCCTTACAAGATATCTTAGAGTCTCTGGGACTGAAAAATGCTCCCAAGTTCACGGAAATCGAGCCAAAGTTGGTCAAAATCACAATGCGCGTAAGGCGGTCTGGGCTACTCCATCAGTCTTAAAATGAAGTGGGGCTGTATTTCGGGCTAGAAGTTGGAAACGGAGCCTTCAAATATTTTTCCTCTGTCCATTTCACTAAAAACCAAGGCCATCACGAGTTAGTTTAGTGTCCCTGGGACTTAAATATGTCCCTTACGTTCCAGGAAATCGAGCCAAAGGTTGCGAAAATCACGACACGCGTAAGGCGGTCTCGGCTACTCTATCATTCTTCAAATGAAGTGGGGTTATATTTCGGCCCAGAAGCTCGAAACCGAGTGTTCAAATATTTTTCCTCTTTCCATTTCTGTAAAAAGCAAGGCCATCACGAGTTAGTTTAGAGTCCCTGGAACTGAAGAATACCCCCCAAGTTCCGGGAAATCTTGCCAAAGTTGGTCAAAATCACGATGCTCGTAAGACGGTTTCGGCTACACTATCAGTCTTAATATGAAGTGGGGCTATATTTCGGCCTACAAGCTCGAAACCGAGCGTTCAAATATTTTTCCCCTCTCCATTTGACTAAAAACCAACGTCATCACGAGTTAGTTTAGAGTCCCTGGGATTGGAAAATATCCCCCAAGTGCCGGGAAATCGAGCCAAACTTGGTCAAAATCACGATGCGCGTAAGGCGGTCTCGGCTACTCTATCAGTGTTAAAATAAAGTGAGGCTATATTTCGGTCTATAAGCTAACGAAACCAAGCGTTCAAATATTTTTCCTCTGTTCACTTCACTAAACACCAAGACTATCACGAGTTAGTTTGGAGTCCCTAGGACTGAAAAATATCCATAACGTTCCGGGAAATCCAGCCAAATTTGGTCAACATCACGATGTGGGTATGGCGGTCTCGGCTACTCTATCAGTCTTAAAATGAAGTGGGACTATATTTCGGCCTAGAAGCTCGAAGCCGAGCGTTCAAATATTTTTCCTCTGTCCATTTCACTAAAAACCAAGGCATCGACGAATTTGTTTAGAGTCCCTGGGACTGAAAAATATACCCCAAGTTCCGGGAAATGGAGCCAAAGTTGGTCAAAATCACAATGCGCGTAACGCGGTCTCGGCTACTCTATTAGTCTTAAAATAAAGTGGGGCTATATTTCGGCCTAGAAGCTCGAAACCGAGCGTTCAAATATTTTTCCTCTGTCCATTTCGCTAAAAACCAAGGCCATGACGATTTATTTTAGCGTCCCTGGGACTGAAAAATGTACCCCAAGTTCCAGGAAATGGAGCTAAAGTTGGTCAAAATCACAATGCGCGTAAGGCGGTCTCGGCTACTCGATTAGTGTTAAAATAAACCGGGGCTATATTTCGGCCTAGAAGCTCGAAACCGAGCATTCAAATATTTTTCCTCTGTCCCTTTCACTAAAAACCAAGGCCATCACTAGTTAGTTTAGAGTCCCTGGGACTTAAAAATATCCCCTAAAATCCGAGAAATGGAGCCAAAGTTGGTCAAAATCACAATGCGCGTAAGGCGGTCTCGGCTACTCTATCAGTCTTAAAATGAAGTGAGGCTATATTTCGGCCTAGAAGCTCAAGACCGAGCGTTCAAGTAGTTTTCCTCTGTCCATTTCACTCAAAACCAAGGCTTTCACAAGTTAGTTTAGAGTCCCTGGCACTGAAAAATATTCCCCAAGATTTGGGAAATCGAGCCAAAGTTGGTAAAACTCACGATACGCGTAAGGCGGTGTCGGCTACTCTATCAGTCCTAAGATGATGTGGGGCTATATTTCGGCCTAGAAGCTCGAAACCAAGCGTTCAAATATTTTTCCTCTGTCCATTTTACTAAAAACCAAGGCAATCACGAGTTACTTTAGAGTCCCTAGGACTGAAAAATATCTCCCACGTTCCGCGAAATCGAGCCAAAGTTAGTCAAATTCACGATGCGTGTTAGGCGGTCTCGGTTACTCTATCAGTCTTTAATGAACTGGGGCTTTATGTTGGTCTAGAAGCTCGAAACCGAGCGTTCAAATATTTTTCCTCTGTCCATTTCACTAAAAACCAAGGCCATCACGAGATAGTTTAGAGTACCTGGGACTTAAAAATATCCCCCATGTTCCAGGAAATCGAGCCAAAGTTGGTCAAAATCATGATGCGCGTAAGGCGGTCTCGGCAACTCTATCAATCTTAAAATGAAGTGGGGGTATATTTCGGCCTAGAAGCTCGAAACTCAGCGTTCAAATATTTTTCTTCGGTCCCTTTTAATAAAAACCAAGGCCATCACGAGATAATTTAGAGTCCCTGCGACTAAAAAATATCCACCACGTTTCGGGAAATCGAGCCAAAGTTGGTCAAAATTACAATGCGCGTAAGGCGGTCTCGGCTAATCTATCAGTCCTAAAATGAAGTGGGGGTATATTTCGGCCTAGAAGCTCGAAACCCAGCGTTAAAATATTTTTCCTCTGTCCATTTTACTAAAAACCAAGGCCATCTCGAGATAGTTTAGAGTCCCTGGGATTGAAAAATATCCATCACGTTTCAGGAAATCGAGCCAAAGTTGGTCAAAATTACGATGTGTGTAAGGCGTTCTGGGCTACTCTATCAGTCTTATAATGATGTGGGCTTATATTTTGGCCTAGAAGCTCGAAACCTAATGTTCAAATATTTTTCCTTTGTCCATTTCACTAAAAACCAAGGCCATCACGAGTTAGTTTAGAGTCCTTGGGAGTTAAAAATGTCTCTCACGTGCCGGGAAATTGAGCTAAGGTTTGTCAAAATCACGATGCGCGTAAGGTGGTCTCGGCTACTCTATCAGTCTTGAAATGTAGTTTGGCTATATTTCGGCCTAGAAGCTCAATACCGAGCATTCAAATATTTTTCCTCTCTCCATTTCACTAGAAACCAAGGAGATCAAAGGTTAGGTTAGAGTCCCTGGGACTGAAAAATATCCCCAAAGTTCCGGGTAATCGAGCCAAAGGTGGTCAAAATTTCGCTGCGCGTAAGGGGGTCTCGACTGCTCTATGAGTCTTAAAATGAAGTGGGGCTATATTTCGGCCTAGAAGCTCGAAACGGAGCGTTCAAATATTTTTCCTCTGTCCATTTCACAAAAAACTAAGCCCTTCACGAATTAGTTTAGACTCCGTGGGACTGAAAAATATCCATCGCTTGTGCGTAATTGAGGCAAAGTTTGTCAAAATCACGATGCGCGTAAGACGGTCTCGGCTACTCAATCAGTCTTAAAATGAATTGGGGCTATATTTCGGCCTAGAAGCTCCAAACCGAGCGTTCAAATATTTTTCCTCTGTCCATCTTACAAAAAACCAACGCCATCAAAAGTTAGTTTAGAGTCCCTAGGACTAAAACATATCCATCACGTTCCGGGAAATAGAGGCAAAGTTGGTCAAAATCACGATGCGCGTAAGGAGGTTTCGGCTACTCTATCAGTCTTAAAATGAAGTTTGGCTATATTTCGGCCAAGAAGCTGGAAAACGAGCGTTTAAATATTTTTCCTCTCTCCATTTCAATAAAAACCAAGGCCATTATGAGTTAGTTTAGAGTCCCTGGACTGAAAAATATTTACTACGTTCCGGTAAATCGAGCCAAAGTTGGTCAAAATCATGATGCGCGTAAGGGGGTCTCGGCTACTCCATCAATCTTAAAATGAAGTAGCGCTATATTTCGGCCTAGAAGCTCGAAACCGAGCGTTCAAATATTTTTCCTCTGTCCATTTCACTAAAAACCAAGGCCATCACGAGTTAATTTAGAGTCCGTGGGACTGCAAAATATCCATCACGTTCGGGGAAATCGAGCCAAAGTTAGTCAAAATCACGATGCTCGTAAGGCGCTTTCGGCTACTCCATTAGTCTGAAAATGAAGTGGGGCTATATTTCCGCCGAGAAGCTCGAAACCGAGCTTTCAAATATTTTTACTCTCTCCATTTCACAAAAAAACAAGGCCATCACGAGCTAGTTTAGAGTCCTGGGACTGAAAAATATCTCCCAATTTCCCGAAAATCGAGCCAAAGTTGGTCAAAATCACGATGCGCCTAAAGCGGTCTCGGCTTCTCTATCAGTCTTAAAATGAAGTGTGGCTATATTTTGGCCTGGAAGCTCGAAACAGAGCGTTCAAATATTTTTCCTCTGTCCATTTCACTAAAAACCAAGGCCATCACGAGTTAGTTTAGAGTCCCTGGGAATACAAAATATCCCGCAAGTTCCGGGAAATTGAGCCGAAGTAGGTCAAAATCACAATGCGCGTAAAGCGGTCTCGGCTACTCTACCAGTCTTAAAATGACGTGGGGCTATATCTCGGCCTAGATTCTCGAAACCAAGCGTTCAAATATTTTTCCTCTGTCCATTTTACAAAAAACCAAGGCCATCACGAGTTAGTTTAGAGTCCCTAGGACTAAAAAGTATCCATCACGTTCCGGGAAATAGAGGCAAAGTTGGTCAAAATCACAATGCGCGTAAGGCGGTCTCCGCTACTCTATCAGTGTTAACATAAAGTGGGGCTGAATTTCGGCGGAGAAGCTCGAAACCGAGCGTTCAAATATTTTTGCTCTGTCCATTTCACTAAAAACCAAGGCCATCACGAGTTAGTTTAAAAGTCGATGGGACTAAAAAATATTCCCCAAGTTCCGGGAAATCGAGCCAAAGTTTGTCAAAATCCCAATGCGCGTAAGGCGGTCTCGGCTACTTTATTAGTCTTAAAATGAAGTGGAGCTATATTTCGGCCTTGAAGCTCGAAACCGAGCGTTGAAATATATTTCCTCTCTCCATTTCACTAAAAACCAAGACCACCACGAGTTACTTTAGAGTCACTGGGACTGAAAAACATCCATCACGTTCCGGGAAATCGAGCCAAAGTTGGTCAAATTCACGATGCGCGTAAGGCGGTCTCGGCTACTCTATCAGTCTTAAAATGAAGTGGGGCTATATTTTGGCCTAGAAGCTCGAAACCGAGTAATCAAATATTTTCCCTCTGTCCATTTCACTAAACACCAAGGAAATCACGACTTAGTTTATAGGCCCTGGAACTGAAAAATATCCCCCACGTTTCGGGAAATCGAGGCAAATTTTGTCAAAATCACAATGCGCGTAAGGCGGTCTCGGCTACTCTATCAGTCTTAAAATGAAGTGGGGCCATATTTCGGCCTACAAGCTCGAAACCACGCGTTCCAATATATTTCCTCTGTCCATTTCAGTATAAACCAAGGCAATCACGAGTTAGTTTAGAGTCCGTGGGACTGAAAAATATCCATCACGTTCCGGGAAATCGAGCCAAAATTGCTCAAAATCACGATGCAGTAAGGTGGTCTCAGCTACTCTATCAGTCTTAAAATGCAGTGGGGCTATATTTCGGTATACAAGCTCAAAACCGAGCCTTCAAATATTTTTCCTCTGTCCATTTCACTAAAAACGAAGGCCATCACGTGTTAGTTTAGAGTCTCTGACACTTAAAAATATCCCACACGTTCCGGGAAATCCAGCCAAAGTTGGTCAAAATCACGATGCGCGTAAGGAGGTTTCGGCTACTCTATCAGTCTTAAAATGAAGTGGGGCTATATTTCGGCCTAGAAGCTGGAAAACGAGAGTTCAAATATTTTTCCTCTCTGGATTTTATTAAAAACGCAGACCATTACGAGTTAGTTTAGAGTCCCTGGGACTGAAAAATATTGCCTACGTTCCGGTAAATCGAGCTAAAGTTTGTCAAAATCACGATTCGCGTAAGGCGGTCTCGGCTACTCCATCAGTCTTCAAATAAAGTGGGGCAATAGTTTAGCCTAGAAGCTCGAAACCGAGCGTTTAAATATTTTTCCTCTTTCCATTTCACTAAAAACCAAGGACATCACGAGTTAGGTTAGAGTCCCTGGGACTGAAAAATATCCCCCACGTTCCGCAAATCAACCCAAAGGTGGTCAAAACTTCGATGCGCGTAAGGCGGTCTCGGCTACTCTATCAGTCTTAAAATGAAGTGGGGCTATATTTTGGCCCAGAAGCTCGAAACCGAGCGTTCAAATATGTTTCCTCTGTTCATTTCACTAAAATCCAGGGGAGTTGCGATTTAGTTTAGAGTCCCTGGGACTGAAAAATATCCCCCACGTTCCGGAAATCGACCCAAAGGTGGTCAAAACTCCGATGCGCGTAAGGCGGTCTCAGCTACTCTATCAGTCTTAAAATGAAGTGAGGCTATATTTCGGCCTAGAAGCTCGAAACCGAGTAATCAAATATTTTTCCTCTGTCCATTTCACTTAAAACCAAGCCCAGCACGAATTATTTTATAGGCCCTGGCACTGAAAAATATCCATCACTTGTGGGAAATGGAGCCAAAGTTTTTCAAAATCAAAATGCGCGTAAGACGGTCTCGGCTGTTCTATTAGTCTTAAGATGAAGTGGGGCTTTACTTCGGCCTTGAAGCTCGAAACCGAGCGTTCAAATATTTTTGCTCTGTCCATTTCACTAAAAACCAAGGCCATCACGAGTTAATTTAGAGTCCCTAGGACTGAAAAATATCCCCCAAGTTCCGGGAAATCCAGCCAAAGTTGCTCAAAATTAACGATGGGCTTAAGGCGCTCTCGGCTACGCTATCAGTCTTAAAATGAAGTGGGGCTATATTTCGGCCTAGAAGCTCCAAACCGAGCGTTCAAATAGTTTTCCTCTGTCCATCTTACAAAAAACCAAGGCCATCAAAAGTTAATTTAGAGTCCCTAGGACTAAAACATATCCATCACGTTCCGGGAAATAGAGGCAAAGTTGGTCAAAATCACGATGCGCGTAAGTGGGTCTTGGCTACTCTTTCAGTCTTAAAATGAAGTGGGGCTATATTTCGGCCTAGAAGCTCGAAACCGGGCGTTCAAATATTTTTTCTCTCTCCATTTCACTAAAAACCAAGGCCATTACGAGTTAGTTTAAGGTCCCTGGGACTGCAAAATATCCATCAGGTTCCGGGAAATCGAGCCAAAGTTGCTGAAAATCACGATGGGCTTAAGGCGGTCTCGGCTATATTATCAGTCTTAAAATGAAGTGGGGCTATATTTCGGCCTAGAAGCTGCAAACCGAGCGTTCAAATACTTTTCCTCTGTCTATTTCACTAAAAACCAAGGCCATCACGAGTTAGTTTAGAGTCCCTGCGACTGAAAAATATCCATCACGTTCCGGGAAATCGAGCCAAAGTTGGTCAAAATCAGGATGCGCTTAAGGCGGTCTCGGCTACTCTATCAGTTTTAAAATGAAGTGGGGCTATATTTAGGTCTACAAGCTCGAAATCGAGCGTTCAAATATTTTTCCTCTGTCCATTTCACTAAAAACCAAGGCCATGACGATTTAGTTTAGAGTCCCTGGGACTGAAAAATATCCCCCAAGCTCCGGGAAATGGAGCTAAAGTTGCTCAAAATCACAATGCGCTTAAGGCGGTCTCGGCTACTCGATCGGTGTTAAAATAAAGTGGGGCTATCTTTCGGCCTAGAAGCTCGAAACGGAGCGTTCAAATATTTTTCCTCTGTCCATTTCACTAAAAACCAAGACCATGACGCTTTAGTTTAGAGTCCCTGGGACTTAAAAATATCCCCCGAAAAACCGGAAAATGGAGCCAAAGTTGGTCAAAACCACAATGCGCGTAACGCGGTCTTGACTACTCTATCAGTCTTAAAATGAAGTGGGGCTATATTTCGGCCTAGAAGCTCGAAACCGAGCGTTCAAGTCTTTTTCCTCTTTCCATTTCACTAAAAACCAAGGCCATCACTAGTTAGTTTAGAGTCCCTGGGACTCAAAAATATCCCCCAAGTTCCGGGAAATCGAGCCAAAGTTGGTTAAAATAACAACGCACGGAACGAGGTCTCGGCTACTCTATCAGTCTTAAAATGAAGTGGGGCTATATTTCGGCCTAGAAGCTCGAAACCGAGCGTTCAAGTATTTTTCCTCTTTCCATTTCACTAAAAACCAAGGCCATCACTAGTTAGTCTAGAGTCCCTGGGACTCAAAAATATCAAGCAAGATCTGGGAAATCGAGCCAAAGTTGGTCAAAATCACAATGCGCGTAAGGCGGTCTCGGCTACTCCATCAGTCTTCAAATGAAGTGGGGCTATATTTCGGCCTAGAAGCTCAAGACCGAGCCTTCAAGTAGTTTTCCTCTGTCCATTTCACTCAAAACCAATGCTATCACAAGTTAGTTTAGAGTGCCTGGCGCTGAAAAATATTCCCCAAGGTTTAAGAAATCGAGCCAAAGTAGGTAAAACTCACGATACGCGTAAGGCGGTGTCGCCTACTCTATCAGTCTTAAAATGAAGTGAGGCTATATTTCGGCCTAAAAGCTCTAAACCGAGCGTTCAGATATTTTTCCTCTGTTCATTTCACTGAAACCCAAGGCCCTCACGAGCTAGCTTAGAGTCCTTGGGACTGAAAAATATCGATCACGTTCCGGGAAATGGAGCCAAAGTTTGTCAAAATTACGATGCGCGTAAGTCGGTGTTGGCTACTCTATCCGTCTTAAAATGAAGTGGGGCTATATTGCAGCCTAGAAGCTCGAAACCGAGCGTTCAAATATTTTTCCTCTGTCCATTTTGCTAGAAACCAAGGCCATCACGAGATAGTTGAGAGTCTCTGGGACTGAAAAATATCCCCCAAGTTCCGGGAAATCGAGCCAAAGTTGGTTAAAATAACAATGTACGGAACGAGGTCTCGGCTACTCTATCAGTCTTAAAATGAAGTGGGACTATGTTTCGGCCTAGAAGGTCGAAACCGAGCGTTCAAATATTTTTCCTCAGTCCATTTTGCTAGAAACCAAGGCCATCACGAGATAGTTTAGAGTCTCTGGGACTGAAAAATATCCCCCAAGTTCCGGGAAATCGAGCCAAAGTTGGTTAAAATAACAATGCACGGAACGAGGTCTCGGCTACTCCATCAGTCTTAAAATGAAGTGGGGCTACGTTTCGGCCTAGAAGGTCGAAACCGAACGTTCAAATATTTTTCCTCTGTCCATTTCACTAAAAACTAAGGCCATCACTAGTTAGTTTAGTGTTCCTGCGACTGAAAAATATCCATCACTTTGCGGGAAATCGAGCCAAAGTTGGTGAAAATTACCATGCGCGTAAGGCGGTCTCGGCAACTCTACTAGTCTTAAAATGAAGTGGGGCTATATTTCGGCCTAGAAGCTCGAAACCGCGCGTTCAAATATCTTTCCTTCGTCCATTTCACTAAGAACCAAGGCCATCACGAGTTAGTTTAGAGTCGCTGGGACTAAGAAAATATCCCTCCACTTCCGGGAAATCGAGCCAAAGTTGGTCAAAATAACGATGCGCGTAAAGCGGTCTCGGCTACTCTATCTGTCTTAAGATGAAGTGGGGCTATATTTCGGCCTAGAAGCTAGAAACAGAGCGTTCAAATATTTTTCTTCTGTCCATTTCACTAAAGACCAAGGGCATCACTAGTTAGTTTAGAGTCCCTGGGACTAAAAATTATCCATCACGTTCCGGGAAATCAGGCCAAAGTTGGTTAAAATTACGATGCGCGTAAGGCGGTCTCGGCTACTCTATTAGTCTTAAAATAAAGTGGGGCTATATTTCGGCCTAGAAGCGCCAAACCGAGCGTTCAAATATTTTTCCTCTGTCCATTTCACTGAAAACCACTTCCATCACGAGTTAGTTTAGAATCCCTGGGACTGAGAAATATCCATCACGTTTCGGGAAATGGAGCGAAAGTTGGTCAAAATTACGATGCGCGTAAGGCGGTCTCGGCTACTCTATCAGTCTTAAAATAAAGTGGGGCTATATTTCGGCCTAGAAGCTCGAAACCGCGCGTTCAAATATCTTTCCTTCGTCCATTTCACTAAAAACCAAGGCCATTACAAGTTAGATTAGAGTCCCTGGGGCTGAAAAATATCCCCCAAGTTCCGGGAAATCGACCCAAACTTCGTCAAAATCACGATGCGCGTAAGGCGGTCTTGGCTTCTCTATAAGTCTTAAAAAAAACTGGGGCTATATTTCGGCCTAGAAGCTTGAAAGCGAGCGTTCAAATATTTTCCCTCTGTCCATTTCACTAAAAAGCAAAGCCATCAAGAGTTAGCTTAGAGTCGATGGGACTGAAAAATATCTCCCAAGTTCCGGGAAATCGAGCCAAAGTTGGTCAAAATCCCGATGCGCGTAAGGCGGTCCCGGCTACTCTATCAGTCGTAAAATGTAGTGGGGCTATATTTCAGCCCAGAAGCTAACGAAACCGAACGTTTAATTATTTTTCCTCTGTCCATTTCACTAAACACCAAGCCTATCACGGGTTAGTTTAGAGTCCCTGAGAGTATAAAATATCCCTCACGTTCCGCGAAATCGAGCCAAAGTTGGTCAAAATCACGATGCGCGTAAGGCGGTTTCGGCTACTCAATCAGTCTCAAATTGAAGTGGGGCTATATTTCGGCCTAGAAGCTCGAAACCGAGTGTTCAAATATCTTTCCTCTGTCCATTTCACTAGCAATCAACGCCCTTACAAGATATCTTAGAGTCTCTGGGACTGAAAAATGCTCCCAAGTTCACGGAAATCGAGCCAAAGTTGGTCAAAATCACAATGCGCGTAAGGCGGTCTGGGCTACTCCATCAGTCTTAAAATGAAGTGGGGCTGTATTTCGGGCTAGAAGTTGGAAACGGAGCCTTCAAATATTTTTCCTCTGTCCATTTCACTAAAAACCAAGGCCATCACGAGTTAGTTTAGTGTCCCTGGGACTTAAATATGTCCCTTACGTTCCAGGAAATCGAGCCAAAGGTTGCGAAAATCACGACACGCGTAAGGCGGTCTCGGCTACTCTATCATTCTTCAAATGAAGTGGGGTTATATTTCGGCCCAGAAGCTCGAAACCGAGTGTTCAAATATTTTTCCTCTTTCCATTTCTGTAAAAAGCAAGGCCATCACGAGTTAGTTTAGAGTCCCTGGAACTGAAGAATACCCCCCAAGTTCCGGGAAATCTTGCCAAAGTTGGTCAAAATCACGATGCTCGTAAGACGGTTTCGGCTACACTATCAGTCTTAATATGAAGTGGGGCTATATTTCGGCCTACAAGCTCGAAACCGAGCGTTCAAATATTTTTCCCCTCTCCATTTGACTAAAAACCAACGTCATCACGAGTTAGTTTAGAGTCCCTGGGATTGGAAAATATCCCCCAAGTGCCGGGAAATCGAGCCAAACTTGGTCAAAATCACGATACGCGTAAGGCGGTCTCGGCTACTCTATCAGTGTTAAAATAAAGTGAGGCTATATTTCGGTCTATAAGCTAACGAAACCAAGCGTTCAAATATTTTTCCTCTGTTCACTTCACTAAACACCAAGACTATCACGAGTTAGTTTGGAGTCCCTAGGACTGAAAAATATCCATAACGTTCCGGGAAATCCAGCCAAATTTGGTCAACATCACGATGTGGGTATGGCGGTCTCGGCTACTCTATCAGTCTTAAAATGAAGTGGGACTATATTTCGGCCTAGAAGCTCGAAGCCGAGCGTTCAAATATTTTTCCTCTGTCCATTTCACTAAAAACCAACGCGATCGCAAAATAGTTTAGAGTCCCTGGGACTGAAAAATATTCCCCAAGTTCCGGAAAATCGAGCCAAAGTTGGTCAAAATCACAATGCGCGTAAGGCGGTCTTGGCTACTCTCAGTATTAAAATGAAGTGGGGCTTTATTTCGGCCTAGAAGCTCCAAACCTAGCGTTCAAATATTTTTCTTTTGTTCATTTCACTAAAAAGCAAGGCCATCAGAAGTTAGTTTAGAGTCCCTGGCACTGCAAAATATCCCCCAAGATCTGGGAAATTGAGTTAAAGTTAAGTAGTTTTCCTCTGTCCATTTCACTCAAAACCAAGGCTTTCACAAGTTAGTTTAGAGTCCCTGGCACTGAAAAATATTCCCCAAGATTTGGGAAATCGAGCCAAAGTTGGTAAAACTCACGATACGCGTAAGGCGGTGTCGGCTACTCTATCAGTCCTAAGATGATGTGGGGCTATATTTCGGCCTAGAGGCTCGAAACAAAGCGTTCAAATATTTTTCCTCTGTCCATTTTACTAAAAACCAAGGCAATCACGAGTTACTTTAGAGTCCTTAGGACTGAAAAATATCTCCCACGTTCCGCGAAATCGAGCCAAAGTTAGTCAAATTCACGATGCGTGTTAGGCGGTCTCGGTTACTCTATCAGTCTTAAATGAACTGGGGCTTTATGTTGGTCTAGAAGCTCGAAACCGAGCGTTCAAATATTTTTCCTCTGTCCATTTCACTAAAAACCAAGGCCATCACGAGATACTTTAGAGTACCTGGGACTGAAAAATATACCCCATGTTCCAGGAAATCGAGCCAAAGTTGGTCAAAATCATGATGCGCGTAAGGCGGTCTCGGCAACTCTATCAATCTTAAAATGAAGTGGGGGTATATTTCGGCCTAGAAGCTCGAAACTCAGCGTTCAAATATTTTTCTTCGGTCCCTTTTAATAAAAACCAAGGCCATCACGAGATAATTTAGAGTCCCTGCGACTAAAAAATATCCACCACGTTTCGGGAAATCGAGCCAAAGTTGGTCAAAATTACAATGCGCGTAAGGCGGTCTCGGCTAATCTATCAGTCCTAAAATGAAGTGGGGGTATATTTCGGCCTAGAAGCTCGAAACCCAGCGTTAAAATATTTTTCCTCTGTCCATTTTACTAAAAACCAAGGCCATCTCGAGATAGTTTAGAGTCCCTGGGATTGAAAAATATCCATCACGTTTCAGGAAATCGAGCCAAAGTTGGTCAAAATTACGATGTGTGTAAGGCGTTCTGGGCTACTCTATCAGTCTTATAATGATGTGGGCTTATATTTTGGCCTAGAAGCTCGAAACCTAATGTTCAAATATTTTTGCTTTGTCCATTTCACTAAAAACCAAGGCCATCACGAGTTAGTTTAGAGTCCTTGGGAGTTAAAAATGTCTCTCACGTGCCGGGAAATTGAGCTAAGGTTTGTCAAAATCACGATGCGCGTAAGGTGGTCTCGGCTACTCTATCAGTCTTGAAATGTAGTTTGGCTATATTTCGGCCTAGAAGCTCAATACCGAGCATTCAAATATTTTTCCTCTCTCCATTTCACTAGAAACCAAGGAGATCAAAGGTTAGGTTAGAGTCCCTGGGACTGAAAAATATCCCCAAAGTTCCGGGTAATCGAGCCAAAGGTGGTCAAAATTTCGCTGCGCGTAAGGGGGTCTCGACTGCTCTATGAGTCTTAAAATGAAGTGGGGCTATATTTCGGCCTAGAAGCTCGAAACGGAGCGTTCAAATATTTTTCCTCTGTCCATTTCCCAAAAAACTAAGCCCTTCACGAATTAGTTTAGACTCCGTGGGACTGAAAAATATCCATCGCTTGTGCATAATTGAGGCAAAGTTTGTCAAAATCACGATGCGCGTAAGACGGTCTCGGCTACTCAATCAGTCTTAAAATGAATTGGGGCTATATTTCGGCCTAGAAGCTCCAAACCGAGCGTTCAAATATTTTTCCTCTGTCCATCTTACAAAAAACCAACGCCATCAAAAGTTAGTTTAGAGTCCCTAGGACTAAAACATATCCATCACGTTCCGGGAAATAGAGGCAAAGTTGGTCAAAATCACGATGCGCGTAAGTGGGTCTTGGTTACTCTTTCAGTCTTAAAATGAAGTGGGGCTATATTTCGGCCTAGAAGCTCGAAACCGGGCGTTCAAATATTTTTTCTCTCTCCATTTCACTAAAAACCAAGGCCATTACGAGTTAGTTTAAGGTCCCTGGGACTGCAAAATATCCATCAGGTTCCGGGAAATCGAGCCAAAGTTGCTGAAAATCCCGATGGGCTTAAGGCGGTCTCGGCTATATTATCAGTCTTAAAATGAAGTGGGGCTATATTTCGGCCTAGAAGCTGCAAACCGAGCGTTCAAATACTTTTCCTCTGTCTATTTCACCAAAAACCAAGGCCATCACGAGTTAGTTTAGAGTCCCTGCGACTGAAAAATATCCATCACGTTCCGGGAAATCGAGCCAAAGTTGGTCAAAATCAGGATGCGCTTAAGGCGGTCTCGGCTACTCTATCAGTTTTAAAATGAAGTGGGGCTATATTTAGGTCTACAAGCTCGAAATCGAGCGTTCAAATATTTTTCCTCTGTCCATTTCACTAAAAACCAAGGCCATGACGATTTAGTTTAGAGTCCCTGGGACTTAAAAATATCCCCTAAAATCCGAGAAATGGAGCCAAAGTTGGTCAAAATCACAATGCGCGTAAGGCGGTCTCGGCTACTCTATCAGTCTTCAAATGAAGTGGGGCTATATTTCGGCCTAGAAGCTCAAGACCGAGCGTTCAAGTAGTTTTCCTCTGTCCATTTCACTCAAAACCAAGGCTTTCACAAGTTAGTTTAGAGTCCCTGGCACTGAAAAATATTCCCCAAGATTTGGGAAATCGAGCCAAAGTAGGTAAAACTCACGATACGCGTAAGGCGGTGTCGGCTACTCTATCAGTCCTAAGATGATGTGGGGCTATATTTCGGCCTAGAAGCTCGAAACCGAGCGTTTAAATATTTTTCCTCTTTCCATTTCACTAAAAACCAAGGACATCACGAGTTAGGTTAGAGTCCCTGGGACTGAAAAATGTCCCCCACGTTCCGCAAATCAACCCAAAGGTGGTCAAAACTTCGATGGGCGTAAGGCGGTCTCGGCTACTCTATCAGTCTTAAAATGAAGTGGGGCTATATTTTGGCCCAGAAGCTCGAAACCGAGCGTTCAAATATTTTTGCTCTGTCCATTTCACTAAAAACCAAGGCCATCACGAGTTAATTTAGAGTCCCTAGGACTGAAAAATATCCCCCAAGTTCCGGGAAATCCAGCCAAAGTTGCTCAAAATTAACGATGGGCTTAAGGCGCTCTCGGCTACGCTATCAGTCTAAAAATGAAGTGGGGCTATATTTCGGCCTACAAGCTCCAAACCGAGCGTTCAAATATTTTTCCTCTGTCTATTTCACTAAAAACCAAGGCCATCAAAAGTTAGTGTAAAGTCCCTGCGACTGAAAACTATCTATCACGTTCCGGGAAATCGAGCCAAAGTTGGTCAAAATCAGGATGCGCTTAAGGCGGTCTCGGCTACTCTATCAGTTTTAAAATGAAGTGGGGGTATATTTAGGTCTACAGGCTCGAAATCGAGCGTTCAAATATTTTTCCTCTGTCCATTTCACTAAAAACCAAGGCCATGACGATTTAGTTTAGAGTCCCTGGGACTGAAAAATATACCCCAAGCTCCGGGAAATGGAGCTAAAGTTGCTCAAAATCACAATGCGCTTAAGGCGGTCTCGGCTACTCGATCGGTGTTAAAATAAAGTGGGGCTATATTTCGGCCTAGAAGCTCGAAACGGAGCGTTCAAATATTTTTCCTCTGTCCATTTCACTAAAAACCAAGACCATGACGCTTTAGTTTAGAGTCCCTGGGACTTAAAAATATCCTCGAAAAACCGGAAAATGGAGCCAAAGTTGGTCAAAACCACAATGCGCGTAACGCGGTCTTGGCTACTCTATCAGTCTTAAAATGAAGTGGGGCTATATTGCAGCCTAGAAGCTCGAAACCGAGCGTTCAAATATTTTTCTTCTGTCCATTTTGCTAGAAACCAAGGCCATCACGAGATAGTTTAGAGTCTCTGGGACTGAAAAATATCCCCCAAGTTCCGGGAAATCGAGCCAAAGTTGGTTAAAATAACAACGCACGGAACGAGGTCTCGGCTACTCTATCAGTCTTAAAATGAAGTGGGGCTATATTTCGGCCTAGAAGCTCGAAACCGAGCGTTCAAGTATTTTTCCTCTTTCCATTTCACTAAAAACCAAGGCCATCACTAGTTAGTCTAGAGTCCCTGGGACTCAAAAATATCAACTGAGATCTGGGAAATCGAGCCAAAGTTGGTCAAAATCACAATGCGCGTAAGGCGGTCTCGGCTACTCCATCAGTCTTAAAATGAAGTGGGGCTATATTTCGGCCTAGAAGCTAGAGACCGAGCCTTCAAGTAGTTTTCCTCTGTCCATTTCACTCAAAACCAATGCTATCACAAGTTAGTTTAGAGTGCCTGGCGCTGAAAAATATTCCCCAAGGTTTAAGAAATCGAGCCAAAGTAGGTAAAACTCACGATACGCGTAAGGCGGTGTCGCCTACTCTATCAGTCTTAAAATGAAGTGAGGCTATATTTCGGCCTAAAAGCTCTAAACCGAGCGTTCAGATATTTTTCCTCTGTTCATTTCACTGAAACCCAAGGCCCTCACGAGCTAGCTTAGAGTCCTTGGGACTGAAAAATATCGATCACGTTCCGGGAAATGGAGCCAAAGTTTGTCAAAATTACGATGCGCGTAAGTCGGTGTTGGCTACTCTATCCGTCTTAAAATGAAGTGGGGCTATATTGCAGCCTAGAAGCTCGAAACCGAGCGTTGAAATATTTTTCCTCTGTCCATTTTGCTAGAAACCAAGGCCATCACGAGATAGTTGAGAGTCTCTGGGACTGAAAAATATCCCCCAAGTTCCGGGAAATCGAGCCAAAGTTGGTTAAAATAACAATGTACGGAACGAGGTCTCGGCTACTCTATCAGTCTTAAAATGAAGTGGGGCTATGTTTCGGCCTAGAAGGTCGAAACCGAGCGTTCAAATATTTTTCCTCAGTCCATTTTGCTAGAAACCAAGGCCATCACGAGATAGTTTAGAGTCTCTGGGACTGAAAAATATCCCCCAAGTTCCGGGAAATCGAGCCAAAGTTGGTTAAAATAACAATGCACGGAACGAGGTCTCGGCTACTCCATCAGTCTTAAAATGAACTGGGGCTACGTTTCGGCCTAGAAGGTCGAAACCGAACGTTCAAATATTTTTCCTCTGTCCATTTCACTAAAAACTAAGGCCATCACTAGTTAGTTTAGTGTTCCTGCGACTGAAAAATATCCATCACTTTGCGGGAAATCGAGCCAAAGTTGGTCAAAATTACCATGCGCGTAAGGCGGTCTCGGCAACTCTATTACTCTTAAAATGAAGTGGGGCTATATTTCGGCCTAGAAGCTCGCAACCGAGCGTTCAAATATTTTCCCCCTGTCCATTTCACTAAGAACCAAGGCCATCACGAGTTAGTTTAGAGTCGCTGGGACTAAGAAAATATCCCTCCACTTCCGGGAAATCGAGCCAAAGTTGGTCAAAATAACGATGCGCGTAAAGCGGTCTGGCTACTCTATCTGCCTTAAGATGAAGTGGGGCTATATTTCGGCCTAGAAGCTAGAAACAGAGCGTTCAAATATTTTTCCTCTGTCCATTTCACTAAAGACCAAGGGCATCACTAGTTAGTTTAGAGTCCCTGGGACTAAAAATTATCCATCACGTTCCGGGAAATCAGGCCAAAGTTGGTTAAAATTACGATGCGCGTAAGGCGGTCTCGGCTACTCTATTAGTCTTAAAATAAAGTGGGGCTATATTTCGGCCTAGAAGCGCCAAACCGAGCGTTCAAATATTTTTCCTCTGTCCATTTCACTGAAAACCACTTCCATCACGAGTTAGTTTAGAATCCCTGGGACTGAGAAATATCCATCACGTTTCGGGAAATGGAGCGAAAGTTGGTCAAAATTACGATGCGCGTAAGGCGGTCTCGGCTACTCTATCAGTCTTAAAATAAAGTGGGGCTATATTTCGGCCTAGAAGCTCGAAACCGCGCGTTCAAATATCTTTCCTTCGTCCATTTCACTAAAAACCAAGGCCATTACAAGTTAGATTAGAGTCCCTGGGGCTGAAAAATATCCCCCAAGTTCCGGGAAATCGACCCAAACTTCGTCAAAATCACGATGCGCGTAAGGCGGTCTTGACTTCTCTATAAGTCTTAAAAAAAACTGGGGCTATATTTCGGCCTAGAAGCTTGAAAGCGAGCGTTCAAATATTTTCCCTCTGTCCATTTCACTAAAAAGCAAAGCCATCAAGAGTTAGCTTAGAGTCGATGGGACTGAAAAATATCTCCCAAGTTCCGGGAAATCGAGCCAAAGTTGGTCAAAATCCCGATGCGCGTAAGGCGGTCCCGGCTACTCTATCAGTCGTAAAATGTAGTGGGGCTATATTTCAGCCCAGAAGCTAACGAAACCGAACGTTTAATTATTTTTCCTCTGTCCATTTCACTAAACACCAAGCCTATCTCGGGTTAGTTTAGAGTCCCTGGGAGTATAAAATATCCCTCACGTTCCGCGAAATCGAGCCAAAGTTGGTCAAAATCACGATGCGCGTAAGGCGGTTTCGGCTACTCAATCAGTCTCAAATTGAGGTGGGGCTATATTTCGGCCTAGAAGCTCGAAACCGAGTGTTCAAATATCTTTCCTCTGTCCATTTCACTAGCAATCAACGCCCTTACAAGATATCTTAGAGTCTCTGGGACTGAAAAATGCTCCCAAGTTCACGGAAATCGAGCCAAAGTTGGTCAAAATCACAATGCGCGTAAGGCGGTCTGGGCTACTCCATCAGTCTTAAAATGAAGTGGGGCTGTATTTCGGGCTAGAAGTTGGAAACGGAGCCTTCAAATATTTTTCCTCTGTCCATTTCACTAAAAACCAAGGCCATCACGAGTTAGTTTAGTGTCCCTGGGACTTAAATATGTCCCTTACGTTCCAGGAAATCGAGCCAAAGGTTGCGAAAATCACGACACGCGTAAGGCGGTCTCGGCTACTCTATCATTCTTCAAATGAAGTGGGGTTATATTTCGGCCCAGAAGCTCGAAACCGAGTGTTCAAATATTTTTCCTCTTTCCATTTCTGTAAAAAGCAAGGCCATCACGAGTTAGTTTAGAGTCCCTGGAACTGAAGAATACCCCCCAAGTTCCGGGAAATCTTGCCAAAGTTGGTCAAAATCACGATGCTCGTAAGACGGTTTCGGCTACACTATCAGTCTTAATATGAAGTGGGGCTATATTTCGGCCTACAAGCTCGAAACCGAGCGTTCAAATATTTTTCCCCTCTCCATTTGACTAAAAACCAACGTCATCACGAGTTAGTTTAGAGTCCCTGGGATTGGAAAATATCCCCCAAGTGCCGGGAAATCGAGCCAAAGTTGGTCAAAATCATGATGCGCGTAAGGCGGTCTCGGCAACTCTATCAATCTTAAAATGAAGTGGGGGTATATTTCGGCCTAGAAGCTCGAAACTCAGCGTTCAAATATTTTTCTTCGGTCCCTTTTTATAAAAACCAAGGCCATCACGAGATAATTTAGAGTCCCTGCGACTAAAAAATATCCACCACGTTTCGGGAAATCGAGCCAAAGTTGGTCAAAATTACAATGCGCGTAAGGCGGTCTCGGCTAATCTATCAGTCCTAAAATGAAGTGGGGGTATATTTCGGCCTAGAAGCTCGAAACCCAGCGTTAAAATATTTTTCCTCTGTCCATTTTACTAAAAACCAAGGCCATCTCGAGATAGTTTAGAGTCCCTGGGATTGAAAAATATCCATCACGTTTCAGGAAATCGAGCCAAAGTTGGTCAAAATTACGATGTGTGTAAGGCGTTCTGGGCTACTCTATCAGTCTTATAATGATGTGGGCTTATATTTTGGCCTAGAAGCTCGAAATCTAATGTTCAAATATTTTTCCTTTGTCCATTTCACTAAAAACCAAGGCCATCACGATTTATTTAAGAGTCCTTGGAAGTTGAAAATATCTCTCACGTGCCGGGAAATTGAGCTAAGGTTTGTCAAAATCACGATGCGCGTAAGGTGGTCTCGGCTACTCTATCAGTCTTGAAATGTAGTTTGGCTATATTTCGGCCTAGAAGCTCAATACCGAGCATTCAAATATTTTTCCTCTCTCCATTTCACTAGAAACCAAGGAGATCAAAGGTTAGGTTAGAGTCCCTGGGACTGAAAAATATCCCCAAAGTTCCGGGTAATCGAGCCAAAGGTGGTCAAAATTTCGCTGCGCGTAAGGGGGTCTCGACTGCTCTATGAGTCTTAAAATGAAGTGGGGCTATATTTCGGCCTAGAAGCTCGAAACGGAGCGTTCAAATATTTTTCCTCTGTCCATTTCACAAAAAACTAAGCCCTTCACGAATTAGTTTAGACTCCGTGGGACTGAAAAATATCCATCGCTTGTGCGTAATTGAGGCAAAGTTTGTCAAAATCACGATGCGCGTAAGACGGTCTCGGCTACTCAATCAGTCTTAAAATGAAGTGGGGCTATATTTCGGCCTAGAAGCTCGAAACCGAGCCTTCAAATATTTTTCGTCTCTCCATTTCACTAATAACCAAGGCCATCACGAGTTGATATAGAGTCTCTGACTCTGAAAAATATCCCACGCGCTCCGGGAAATCGAGCCAAAGTTGGTCAAAATCACGATGCGCGTAAGGAGGTTTCGGCTACTCTATCAGTCTTAAAATGAAGTTTGGCTATATTTCGGCCAAGAAGCTGGAAAACGAGCGTTTAAATATTTTTCCTCTCTCCATTTCAATAAAAACCAAGGCCATTATGAGTTAGTTTAGAGTCCCTGGACTGAAAAATATTTACTACGTTCCGGTAAATCGAGCCAAAGTTGGTCAAAATCATGATGCGCGTAAGGGGGTCTCGGCTACTCCATCAATCTTAAAATGAAGTAGCGCTATATTTCGGCCTAGAAGCTCGAAACCGAGCGTTCAAATATTTTTCCTCTGTCCATTTCACTAAAAACCAAGGCCATCACGAGTTAATTTAGAGTCCGTGGGACTGCAAAATATCCATCACGTTCGGGGAAATCGAGCCAAAGTTAGTCAAAATCACCATGCCCGTAAGGCGCTTTCGGCTACTCCATTAGTCTGAAAATGAAGTGGGGCTATATTTCCGCCGAGAAGCTCGAAACCGAGCTTTCAAATATTTTTACTCTCTCCATTTCACAAAAAGGGAAGGCCATCACGAGCTAGTTTAGAGTCCTGGGACTGAAAAATATCTCCCAATTTCCCGGAAATCGAGCCAAAGTTGGTCAAAATCACGATGCGCCTAAAGCGGTCTCGGCTACTCTATCAGTCTTAAAATGAAGTGGGGCTAAATTTTGGCCTGGAAGCTCGAAACAGAGCGTTCAAATATTTTTCCTCTGTCCATTTCACTAAAAACCAAGGCCATTACGAGTTAGTTTAGAGTCCCTGGGAATACAAAATATCCCCCAAGTTCCGGGAAATCGAGCCGAAGTAGGTCAAAATCACAATGCGCGTAAAGCGGTCTCGGCTACTCTACCAGTCTTAAAATGACGTGGGGCTATATCTCGGCCTAGATTCTCGAAACCAAGCGTTCAAATATTTTTCCTCTGTCCATTTTACAAAAAACCAAGGCCATCACGAGTTAGTTTAGAGTCCCTAGGACTAAAAAGTATCCATCACGTTCCGGGAAATAGAGGCAAAGTTGGTCAAAATCACGATGCGCGTAAGGCGGTCTCCGCTACTCTATCAGTGTTAACATGAAGTGGGGCTGAATTTCGGCGGAGAAGCTCGAAACCGAGCGTTCAAATATTTTTGCTCTGTCCATTTCACTAAAAACCAAGGCCATCACGAGTTAGTTTAAAAGTCGATGGGACTAAAAAATATTCCCCAAGTTCCGGGAAATCGAGCCAAAGTTTGTCAAAATCCCAATGCGCGTAAGGCGGTCTCGGCTACTTTATTAGTCTTAAAATCAAGTGGGGCTATATTTCGGCCTTGAAGCTCGAAACCGAGCGTTGAAATATATTTCCTCTCTCCATTTCACTAAAAACCAAGACCACCACGAGTTACTTTAGAGTCACTGGGACTGAAAAACATCCATCACGTTCCGGGAAATCGAGCCAAAGTTGGTCAAATTCACGATGCGCGTAAGGCGGTCTCGGCTACTCTATCAGTCTTAAAATGAAGTGGGGCTATATTTTGGCCTAGAAGCTCGAAACCGAGTAATCAAATATTTTACCTCTGTCCATTTCACTTAACACCAAGGAAATCACGACTTAGTTTATAGGCCCTGGAACTGAAAAATATCCCCCACGTTTCGGGAAATCGAGGCAAATTTTGTCAAAATCACAATGCGCGTAAGGCGGTCTCGGCTACTCTATCAGTCTTAAAATCAAGTGGGGGTATATTTCGGCCTAGAAGCTCGAAACCGAATGTTCACATATTTTGCTCTGCCCATTTCACTAGAAACCAAGGCCATCACGAGTTAGTTAGTTAGTTTACGTTTCGGGAAATTGAGCCAAAGTTAGTAAAAATCACGATGCGCCTAAGGCGGTCTCGGCTACTCTATCAGTCTTAACATGAAGTGGGGCTATAATTCGCCCTAGGAGCTCGAAGCCAAGCGTTCAAATATTTTTTCCTCTCTCCATTTCACTGAAAAACAAGGCCATCACGAGTTAGTTTAGAGTCCCTGGGGCTAAGAAATATCCATCACGTTGCGGGAAATCGAGCCAAAGTTGGTCAAAATCACCATGGGCTTAAGGCGGTCTCGGCTACTCTATCAGTCTTAAAATGAAGTGGGGCCATATTTCGGCCTACAAGCTCGAAACCACGCGTTCCAATATATTTCCTCTGTCCATTTCAGTATAAACCAAGGCAATCACGAGTTAGTTTAGAGTCCGTGGGACTGAAAAATATCCATCAGGTTCCGGGAAATCGAGCCAAAATTGCTCAAAATCACGATGCAGTAAGGCGGTCTCAGCTACTCTATCAGTCTTAAAATGCAGTGGGGCTATATTTCGGTCTACAAGCTCAAAACCGAGCCTTCAAATATTTTTCCTCTGTCCATTTCACTAAAAATGAAGGCCATCACGTGTTAGTTTAGAGTCTCTGACACTTAAAAATATCCCACACGTTCCGGGAAATCCAGCCAAAGTTGGTCAAAATCACGATGCGCGTAAGGAGGTTTCGGCTACTCTATCAGTCTTAAAATGAAGTGGGGCTATATTTCGGCCTAGAAGCTGGAAAACGAGAGTTCAAATATTTTTCCTCTCTGGATTTCATTAAAAACACAGGCCATTACGAGTTAGTTTAGAGTCCCTGGGACTGAAAAATATTGCCTACGTTCCGGTAAATCGAGCTAAAGTTTGTCAAAATCACGATTCGCGTAAGGCGGTCTCGGCTACTCCATCAGTCTTCAAATAAAGTGGGGCAATAGTTTAGCCTAGAAGCTCGAAACCGAGCGTTTAAATATTTTTCCTCTTTCCATTTCACTAAAAACCAAGGACATCACGAGTTAGGTTAGAGTCCCTGGGACTGAAAAATATCCCCCACGTTCCGCAAATCAACCCAAAGGTGGTCAAAACTTCGATGCGCGTAAGGCGGTCTCGGCTACTCTATCAGTCTTAAAATGAAGTGGGGCTATATTTTGGCCCAGAAGCTCGAAACCGAGCGTTCAAATATGTTTCCTCTGTTCATTTCACTAAAATCCAGGGGAGTTGCGATTTAGTTTAGAGTCCCTGGGACTGAAAAATATCCCCCACGTTCCGGAAATCGACCCAAAGGTGGTCAAAACTTCGATGCGCGTAAGGCGGTCTCAGCTACTCTATCAGTCTTAAAATGAAGTGAGGCTATATTTCGGCCTAGAAGCTCGAAACCGAGTAATCAAATATTTTTCCTCTGTCCATTTCACTTAAAACCAAGCCCAGCACGAATTATTTTATAGGCCCTGGCACTGAAAAATATCCAGCACTTGTGGGAAATGGAGCCAAAGTTTTTCAAAATCAAAATGCGCATAAGACGGTCTCGGCTGTTCTATTAGTCTTAAGATGAAGTGGGGCTTTACTTCGGCCTTGAAGCTCGAAACCGAGCGTTCAAATATTTTTGCTCTGTCCATTTCACTAAAAACCAAGGCCATCACGAGTTAATTTAGAGTCCCTAGGACTGAAAAATATCCCCCAAGTTCCGGGAAATCCAGCCAAAGTTGCTCAAAATTAACGATGGGCTTAAGGCGCTCTCGGCTACTCTATCAGTCTTAAAATGAAGTGGGGCTATATTTCGGCCTACAAGCTCCAAACCGAGCGTTCAAATATTTTTCCTCTGTCCATCTTACAAAAAACCAAGGCCATCAAAAGTTAGTTTAGAGTCCCTAGGACTAAAACATATCCATCACGTTCCGGGAAATAGAGGCAAAGTTGGTCAAAATCACGATGCGCGTAAGTGGGTCTTGGCTACTCTTTCAGTCTTAAAATGAAGTGGGGCTATATTTCGGCCTAGAAGCTCGAAACCGGGCGTTCAAATATTTTTTCTCTCTCCATTTCACTAAAAACTAAGGCCATCACGAGTTAGTTTAAGGTCCCTGGGACTGCAAAATATCCATCAGGTTCCGGGAAATCGAGCCAAAGTTGCTGAAAATCCCGATGGGCTTAAGGCGGTCTCGGCTATATTATCAGTCTTAAAATGAAGTGGGGCTATATTTCGGCCTAGAAGCTGCAAACCGAGCGTTCAAATACTTTTCCTCTGTCTATTTCACTAAAAACCAAGGCCATCACGAGTTAGTTTAGAGTCCCTGCGACTGAAAAATATCCATCACGTTCCGGGAAATCGAGCCAAAGTTGGTCAAAATCAGGATGCGCTTAAGGCGGTTTCGGCTACTCTATCAGTTTTAAAATGAAGTGGGGCTATATTTAGGTCTACAAGCTCGAAATCGAGCGTTCAAATATTTTTCCTCTGTCCATTTCACTAAAAACCAAGGCCATGACGATTTAGTTTAGAGTCCCTGGGACTGAAAAATATCCCCCAAGCTCCGGGAAATGGAGCTAAAGTTGCTCAAAATCACAATGCGCTTAAGGCGGTCTCGGCTACTCGATCGGTGTTAAAATAAAGTGGGGCTATATTTCGGCCTAGAAGCTCGAAACGGAGCGTTGAAATATTTTTCCTCTGTCCATTTCACTAAAAACCAAGACCATGACGCTTTAGTTTAGAGTCCCTGGGACTTAAAAATATCCCCGAAAAACCGGAAAATGGAGCCAAAGTTGGTCAAAACCACAATGCGCGTAACGCGGTCTTGGCTACTCTATCAGTCTTAAAATGAAGTGGGGCTATATTTCGGCCTAGAAGCTCGAAACCGAGCGTTCAAGTATTTTTCCTCTTTCCATTTCACTAAAAACCAAGGCCATCACTAGTTAGTTTAGAGTCCCTGGGACTCAAAAATATCAACCAAGATCTGGGAAATCGAGCCAAAGTTGGTCAAAATCACAATGCGCGTAAGGCGGTCTCGGCTACTCCATCAGTCTTCAAATGAAGTGGGGCTATATTTCGGCCTAGAAGCTCAAGACCGAGCCTTCAAGTAGTTTTCCTCTGTCCATTTCACTCAAAACCAATGCTATCAAAAGTTAGTTTAGAGTGCCTGGCGCTGAAAAATTTTCCCCATGATTTGGGAAATCGAGCCAAAGTTGGTAAAACTGACGATACGCGTAAGGCGGTGTCGGCTACTCTATCAGTCTTAAAATGAAGTGAGGCTATATTTCGGCCTAAAAGCTCTGAACCGAGCGTTCAGATATTTTTCCTCTGTTCATTTCACTGAAACCCAAGGCCATCACGAGCTAGCTTAGAGTCCTTGGGACTGCAAAATATCGATCACGTTCCGGGAAATGGAGCCAAAGTTTGTCAAAATTACGATGCGCGTAAGTCGGTGTTGGCTACTCTATCCGTCTTAAAATGAAGTGGGGCTATATTGCAGCCTAGAAGCTCGAAACCGAGCGTTCAAGTATTTTTCCTCTTTCCATTTCACTAAAAACCAAGGCCATCACTAGTTAGTCTAGAGTCCCTGGGACTCAAAAATATCAACCAAGATCTGGGAAATCGAGCCAAAGTTGGTCAAAATCACAATGCGCGTAAGGCGGTCTCGGCTACTCCATCAGTCTTCAAATGAAGTGGGGCTATATTTCGGCCTAGAAGCTCAAGACCGAGCCTTCAAGTAGTTTTCCTCTGTCCATTTCACTCAAAACCAATGCTATCAAAAGTTAGTTTAGAGTGCCTGGCGCTGAAAAATATTCCCCAAGGTTTAAGAAATCGAGCCAAAGTTGGTAAAACTCACGATACGCGTAAGGCGGTGTCGCCTACTCTATCAGTCTTAAAATGAAGTGAGGCTATATTTCGGCCTAAAAGCTCTGAACCGAGCGTTCAGCTATTTTTCCTCTGTTCATTTCACTGAAACCCAAGGCCATCACGAGCTAGCTTAGAGTCCTTGGGACTGAAAAATATCGATCACGTTCCGGGAAATGGAGCCAAAGTTTGTCAAAATTACGATGCGCGTAAGTCGGTGTTGGCTACTCTATCCGTCTTAAAATGAAGTGGGGCTATATTGCAGCCTAGAAGCTCGAAACCGAGCGTTGAAATATTTTTCCTCTGTCCATTTTGCTAGAAACCAAGGCCATCACGATATAGTTGAGAGTCTCTGTGACTGAAAAATATCCCCCAAGTTCCGGGAAATCGAGCCAAAGTTGGTTAAAATAACAATGCACGGAACGAGGTCTCGGCTACTCTATAAGTCTTAAAATGAAGTGGGACTATGTTTCGGCCTAGAAGGTCGAAACCGAGCGTTCAAATATTTTTCCTCAGTCCATTTTGCTAGAAACCAAGGCCATCACGAGATAGTTTAGAGTCTCTGGGACTGAAAAATATCCCCCAAGTTCCGGGAAATCGAGCCAAAGTTGGTTAAAATAACAATGCACGGAACGAGGTCTCGGCTACTCTATCAGTCTTAAAATGAAGTGGGGCTATGTTTCGGCCTAGAAGCTCGAAACCGAGCGTTCAAATATTTTTCCTCAGTCCCTTTTGCTAGAAACCAAGGCCATCACGAGATAGTTTAGAGTCTCTGGGACTGAAAAATATCCCCCAAGTTCCGGGAAATCGAGCCAAAGTTGGTTAAAATAACAATGCACGGAACGAGGTCTCGGCTACTCTATCAGTCTTAAAATGAAGTGGGGCTATGTTTCGGCCTAGAAGCTCGAAACCGAGCGTTCAAATATTTTTCCTCAGTCCATTTTGCTAGAAACCAAGGCCATCACGAGATAGTTTAGAGTCTCTGGGACTGAAAAATATCCCCCAAGTTCCGGGAAATCCAGCCAAAGTTGGTTAAAATAACAATGCACGGAACGAGGTCTCGGCTACTCTATCAGTCTTAAAATGAAGTGGGGCTATGTTTCGGCCTAGAAGCTCGAAACCGAGCGTTCAAATATTTTTCCTCAGTCCCTTTTGCTAGAAACCAAGGCCATCACGAGATAGTTTAGAGTCTCTGGGACTGAAAAATATCCCCCAAGTTCCGGGAAATCGAGCCAAAGTTGGTTAAAATAACAATGCACGGAACGAGGTCTCGGCTACTCTATCAGTCTTAAAATGAAGTGGGGCTATGTTTCGGCCTAGAAGCTCGAAACCGAGCGTTCAAATATTTTTCCTCAGTCCATTTTGCTAGAAACCAAGGCCATCACGAGATAGTTTAGAGTCTCTGGGACTGAAAAATATCCCCCAAGTTCCGGGAAATCCAGCCAAAGTTGGTTAAAATAACAATGCACGGAACGAGGTCTCGGCTACTCTATCAGTCTTAAAATGAAGTGGGGCTATGTTTCGGCCTAGAAGCTCGAAACCGAGCGTTCAAATATTTTTCCTCAGTCCATTTTGCTAGAAACCAAGGCCATCACGAGATAGTTTAGAGTCTCTGGGACTGAAAAATATCCCCCAAGTTCCGGGAAATCCAGCCAAAGTTGGTTAAAATAACAATGCACGGAACGAGGTCTCGGCTACTCTATCAGTCTTAAAATGAAGTGGGGCTATGTTTCGGCCTAGAAGCTCGAAACCGAGCGTTCAAATATTTTTCCTCTGTCCATTTTGCTAGAAACCAAGGCCATCACGAGATAGTTTAGAGTCTCTGGGGCTGAAAAATATCCTCCAAGTTCCGGGAAATCCAGCCAAAGTTGGTTAAAATAACAATGCACGGAACGAGGTCTCGGCTACTCTATCAGTCTTAAAATGAAGTGGGGCTATGTTTCGGCCTAGAAGCTCGAAACCGAGCGTTCAAATATTTTTCCTCAGTCCATTTTGCTAGAAACCAAGGCCATCACGAGATAGTTTAGAGTCTCTGGGACTGAAAAATATCCCCCAAGTTCCGGGAAATCGAGCCAAAGTTGGTTAAAATAACAATGCACGGAACGAGGTCTAGGCTACTCTGTCAGTCTTAAAATGAAGTGGGGCTATCTTTCGGCCTAGAAGCTCGAAACCGAGCGTTCAAATATTTTTCCTCTGTCCATTTCACTAAAAACTAAGGCCATCACTAGTTAGTTTAGTGTTCCTGCGACTGAAAAATATCCATCACTTTGCGGGAAATCGAGCCAAAGTTGGTCAAAATTACCATGCGCGTAAGGCGGTCTCGGCAACTCTATTAGTCTTAAAATGAAGTGGGGCTATATTTCGGCCTAGAAGCTCGCAACCGAGCGTTCAAATATTTTCCCCCTGTCCATTTCACTAAGAACCAAGGCCATCACGAGATAGTTTAGAGTCGCTGGGACTAAGAAAATATCCCTCCACTTCCGGGAAATCGAGCCAAAGTTGGTCAAAATAACGATGCGCGTAAAGCGGTCTGGCTACTCTATCTGCCTTAAGATGAAGTGGGGCTATATTTCGGCCTAGAAGCTAGAAACAGAGCGTTCAAATATTTTTCCTCTGTCCATTTCACTAAAGACCAAGGGCATCACTAGTTAGTTTAGAATCCCTGGGACTAAAAATTATCCATCACGTTCCGGGAAATCAGGCCAAAGTTGGTTAAAATTACGATGCGCGTAAGGCGGTCTCGGCTACTCTATTAGTCTTAAAATAAAGTGGGGCTATATTTCGGCCTAGAAGCGCCAAACCGAGCGTTCAAATATTTTTCCTCTGTCCATTTCACTGAAAACCACTTCCATCACGAGTTAGTTTAGAATCCCTGGGACTGAGAAATATCCATCACGTTTCGGGAAATGGAGCGAAAGTTGGTCAAAATTACGATGCGCGTAAGGCGGTCTCGGCTACTCTATCAGTCTTAAAATAAAGTGGGGCTATATTTCGGCCTAGAAGCTCGAAACCGCGCGTTCAAATATCTTTCCTTCGTCCATTTCACTAAAAACCAAGGCCATTACAAGTTAGATTAGAGTCCCTGGGGCTGAAAAATATCCCCCAAGTTCCGGGAAATCGACCCAAACTTCGTCAAAATCACGATGCGCGTAAGGCGGTCTTGGCTTCTCTATAAGTCTTAAAAAAAACTGGGGCTATATTTCGGCCTAGAAGCTTGAAAGCGAGCGTTCAAATATTTTTCCTCTGTCCATTTCACTAAAAAGCAAAGCCATCAACAGTTAGCTTAGAGTCGATGGGACTGAAAAATATCTCCCAAGTTCCGGGAAATCGAGCCAAAGTTGGTCAAAATCCCGATGCGCGTAAGGCGGTCCCGGCTACTCTATCAGTCGTAAAATGTAGTGGGGCTATATTTCAGCCCAGAAGCTAACGAAACCGAACGTTTAATTATTTTTCCTCTGTCCATTTCACTAAACACCAAGCCTATCACGGGTTAGTTTAGAGTCCCTGGGAGTATAAAATATCCCTCACGTTCCGCGAAATCGAGCCAAAGTTGGTCAAAATCACGATGCGCGTAAGGCGGTTTCGGCTACTCAATCAGTCTCAAATTGAAGTGGGGCTATATTTCGGCCTAGAAGCTCGAAACCGAGTGTTCAAATATCTTTCCTCTGTCCATTTCACTAGCAATCAACGCCCTTACAAGATATCTTAGAGTCTCTGGGACTGAAAAATGCACGTACTCCATCAGTCTTAAAATGAAGTGGGGCTGTATTTCGGGCTAGAAGTTGGAAACGGAGCCTTCAAATATTTTTCCTCTGTCCATTTCACTAAAAACCAAGGCCATCACGAGTTAGTTTAGTGTCCCTGGGACTTAAATATGTCCCTTACGTTCCAGGAAATCGAGCCAAAGGTTGCGAAAATCACGACACGCGTAAGGCGGTCTCGGCTACTCTATCATTCTTCAAATGAAGTGGGGTTATATTTCGGCCCAGAAGCTCGAAACCGAGTGTTCAAATATTTTTCCTCTTTCCATTTCTGTAAAAAGCAAGGCCATCACGAGTTAGTTTAGAGTCCCTGGAACTGAAGAATACCCCCCAAGTTCCGGGAAATCTTGCCAAAGTTGGTCAAAATCACGATGCTCGTAAGACGGTTTCGGCTACACTATCAGTCTTAATATGAAGTGGGGCTATATTTCGGCCTACAAGCTCGAAACCGAGCGTTCAAATATTTTTCCCCTCTCCATTTGACTAAAAACCAACGTCATCACGAGTTAGTTTAGAGTCCCTGGGATTGGAAAATATCCCCCAAGTGCCGGGAAATCGAGCCAAACTTGGTCAAAATCACGATGCGCGTAAGGCGGTCTCGGCTACTCTATCAGTGTTAAAATAAAGTGAGGCTATATTTCGGTCTATAAGCTAACGAAACCAAGCGTTCAAATATTTTTCCTCTGTTCACTTCACTAAACACCAAGACTATCACGAGTTAGTTTGGAGTCCCTAGGACTGAAAAATATCCATAACGTTCCGGGAAATCCAGCCAAATTTGGTCAACATCACGATGTGGGTATGGCGGTCTCGGCTACTCTATCAGTCTTAAAATGAAGTGGGACTATATTTCGGCCTAGAAGCTCGAAGCCGAGCGTTCAAATATTTTTCCTCTGTCCATTTCACTAAAAACCAACGCGATCGCAAAATAGTTTAGAGTCCCTGGGACTGAAAAATATTCCCCAAGTTCCGGAAAATCGAGCCAAAGTTGGTCAAAATCACAATGCGCGTAAGGCGGTCTTGGTTACTCTCAGTATTAAAATGAAGTGGGGCCTTATTTCGGCCTAGAAGCTCCAGACCTAGCGTTCAAATATTTTTCTTTTGTTCATTTCACTAAAAAGCAAGGCCATCAGAAGTTAGTTTAGAGTCCCTGGCACTGAAAAATATCCCCCAAGATCTGGGAAATTGAGTTAAAGTTGGTCAAACTCATGATGCGCGTAAGGCGATCTCGGCTACTCTATCAGTCTTAAAATGAAGTAGGGGTATATTTCGCCCTAGAAGCTGGAAACCGAGCGTTCAAATATTTTTCCTCTGTCCATTTCACTAAAAACCAAGGCATCGACGAATTTGTTTAGAGTCCCTGGGACTGAAAAATATACCCCAAGTTCCGGGAAATGGAGCCGAAGTTGGTCAAAATTACAATGCGCGTAAGGCGGTCTCGGCTAATCTATCAGTCCTAAAATGAAGTGGGGGTATATTTCGGCCTAGAAGCTCGAAACCCAGCGTTAAAATATTTTTCCTCTGTCCATTTTACTAAAAACCAAGGCCATCTCGAGATAGTTTAGAGTCCCTGGGATTGAAAAATATCCATCACGTTTCAGGAAATCGAGCCAAAGTTGGTCAAAATTACGATGTGTGTAAGGCGTTCTGGGCTACTCTATCAGTCTTATAATGATGTGGGCTTATATTTTGGCCTAGAAGCTCGAAACCTAATGTTCAAATATTTTTCCTTTGTCCATTTCACTAAAAAACAAGGCCATCACGAGTTAGTTTAGAGTCCTTGGGAGTTAAAAATGTCTCTCACGTGCCGGGAAATTGAGCTAAGGTTTGTCAAAATCACGATGCGCGTAAGGTGGTCTCGGCTACTCTATCAGTCTTGAAATGTAGTTTGGCTATATTTCGGCCTAGAAGCTCAATACCGAGCATTCAAATATTTTTCCTCTCTCCATTTCACTAGAAACCAAGGAGATCAAAGGTTAGGTTAGAGTCCCTGGGACTGAAAAATATCCCCAAAGTTCCGGGTAATCGAGCCAAAGGTGGTCAAAATTTCGCTGCGCGTAAGGGGGTCTCGACTGCTCTATGAGTCTTAAAATGAAGTGGGGCTATATTTCGGCCTAGAAGCTCGAAACGGAGCGTTCAAATATTTTTCCTCTGTCCATTTCACAAAAAACTAAGCCCTTCACGAATTAGTTTAGACTCCGTGGGACTGAAAAATATCCATCGCTTGTGCGTAATTGAGGCAAAGTTTGTCAAAATCACGATGCGCGTAAGACGGTCTCGGCTACTCAATCAGTCTTAAAATGAAGTGGGGCTATATTTCGGCCTAGAAGCTCGAAACCGAGCCTTCAAATATTTTTCGTCTCTCCATTTCACTAATAACCAAGGCCATCACGAGTTGATATAGAGTCTCTGACACTGAAAAATATCCCACGCGTTCCGGGAAATCGAGCCAAAGTTGGTCAAAATCACGATGCGCGTAAGGAGGTTTCGGCTACTCTATCAGTCTTAAAATGAAGTTTGGCTATATTTCGGCCAAGAAGCTGGAAAACGAGCGTTTAAATATTTTTCCTCTCTCCATTTCAATAATAACCAAGGCCATTATGAGTTAGTTTAGAGTCCCTGGACTGAAAAATATTTACTACGTTCCGGTAAATCGAGCCAAAGTTGGTCAATAATAATAATAATAATAATAATAAAATATTTATATAGCGCCAATATCCTAAAAGTTCAAAAGCGCTTTACAGTTAGAAATATTAAAAACACTTAAGACTAATAAAGTAAAAATAAAAAAATGTCGCTAAAGAGTTATAAAAATGCTTTTTTAAAAAGGAACGTTTTCAGTTTATGTTTAAAAAGGGACACTGAGGAGCTGTTCTTGATGTCAGACGGAAGAGTGTTCCAGAGTGTAGGAGCTGCTACAGAGAAAGATCTTGCGCCATATGGTTTCAAATTGAAGTGCGGAATGGAAAGAAGTTCTTTAGAAGATGAACGTAGCTGACGAGACGGAGTGTAAGGAGTGAGAAGATCACGAACGTATGAAGGTGCCAGATCGTTTAGGGCCTTGTACGTGCTGAGTAGAATTTTAAAGATGATACGATAGTTAACAGGAAGCCAGTGGAGATTAAACAAAATAGGTGTGATGTGTTCGTGTTTTCTAGAGAGGGTGATGAGACGAGCAGCGGCATTCTGGACGTGCTGTAACTTTTTTAAAAGACAGTTTGGTCAGCCATAGAGTAGAGAATTACAGTTATCCAATTTTGAAGAAACAACCGCATGAACAAGTATTTCAGTGGTGGTCGATGACAGGTACTTCCTTCGTCAAAATCACGATGCGCGTAAGGGGGTCTCGGCTACTCCATCAATCTTAAAATGAAGTAGCGCTATATTTCGGCTTAGAAGCTCGAAACCGAGCGTTCAAATATTTTTCCTCTGTCCATTTCACTGAAAACCAAGGCCATCACGAGTTAATTTAGAGTCCGTGGGACTGCAAAATATCCATCACGTTCGGGGAAATCGAGCCAAAGTTAGTCAAAATCACGATGCCCGTAAGGCGGTTTTGGCTACTCCATTAGTCTGAAAATAAAGTGGGGCTATATTTCCGCCGAGAAGCTCGAAACCGAGCTTTCAAATATTTTTACTCTCTCCATTTCACAAAAAGGCAAGGCCATCACGAGCTAGTTTAGAGTCCTGGGACTGAAAAATATCTCCCAATTTCCCGGAAATCGAGCCAAAGTTGGTCAAAATCACGATGCGCCTAAAGCGGTCTCGGCTTCTCTATCAGTCTTAAAATGAAGTGGGGCTATATTTTGGCCTGGAAGCTCGAAACAGAGCGTTCAAATATTTTTCCTCTGTCCATTTCACTAAAAACCAAGGCCATCACGAGTTAGTTTAGAGTCCCTGGGAATACAAAATATCCCCCAAGTTCCGGGAAATCGAGCCGAAGTAGGTCAAAATCACAATGCGCGTAAAGCGGTCTCGGCTACTCTACCAGTCTTAAAATGACGTGGGACTATATCTCGGCCTAGATTCTCGAAACCAAGCGTTCAAATATTTTTCCTCTGTCCATTTTACAAAAAACCAAGGCCATCACGAGTTAGTTTAGAGTCCCTAGGACTAAAAAGTATCCATCACGTTCCGGGAAATAGAGGCAAAGTTGGTCAAAATCACGATGCGCGTAAGGCGGTCTCCGCTACTCTATCAGTGTTAACATGAAGTGGGGCTGAATTTCGGCGGAGAAGCTCGAAACCGAGCGTTCAAATATTTTTGCTCTGTCCATTTCACTAAAAACCAAGGCCATCACGAGTTAGTTTAAAAGTCGATGGGACTAAAAAATATTCCCCAAGTTCCGGGAAATCGAGCCAAAGTTTGTCAAAATCCCAATGCGCGTAAGGCGGTCTCGGCTACTTTATTAGTCTTAAAATCAAGTGGGGCTATATTTCGGCCTTGAAGCTCGAAACCGAGCGTTGAAATATATTTCCTCTCTCCATTTCACTAAAAACCAAGACCACCACGAGTTACTTTAGAGTCACTGGGACTGAAAAACATCCATCACGTTCCGGGAAATCGAGCCAAAGTTGGTCAAATTCACGATGCGCGTAAGGCGGTCTCGGCTACTCTATCAGTCTTAAAATGAAGTGGGGCTATATTTTGGCCTAGAAACTCGAAACCGAGTAATCAAATATTTTCCCTCTGTCCATTTCACTAAAAACCAAGGAAATCACGACTTAGTTTATAGGCCCTGGAACTGAAAAATATCCCGCACGTTTCGGGAAATCGAGGCAAATTTTGTCAAAATCACAATGCGCGTAAGGCGGTCTCGGCTACTCTATCAGTCTTAAAATCAAGTGGGGGTATATTTCGGCCTAGAAGCTCGAAACCGAATGTTCACATATTTTTGCTCTGCCCATTTCACTAAAAACCAAGGCCATCGCGAGTTAGTTTAGAGTCCGTGGGACTGAAAAATTTCCTTTACGTTCCGGGAAATTGAGCCAAAGTTAGTAAAAATCACGATGCGCCTAAGGCGGTCTCGGCTACTCTATCAGTCTTAACATGAAGTGGGGCTATAATTCGCCCTAGGAGCTCGAAGCCAAGCGTTCAAATACTTTTTCCTCTCTCCATTTTACTGAAAACCAAGGCCATCACGAGTTAGTTTAGAGTCCCTGGGGCTAAGAAATATCCATCCCGTTGCGGGAAATCGAGCCAAAGTTGGTCAAAATTAACGATGGGCTTAAGGCGGTCTCGGCTACTCTATCAGTCTTAAAATGAAGTGGGGCTATATTTCGGCCTACAAGCTCGAAACCGCGCGTTCCAATATTTTTCCTTTGTCCATTTCAGTATAAACCAAGGCAATCACGAGTTAGTTTAGAGTCCGTGGGACTGAAAAATATCCATCACGTTCCGGGAAATCGAGCCAAAATTGCTCAAAATCACGATGCAGTAAGGCGGTCTCAGCTACTCTATCAGTCTTAAAATGCAGTGGGGCTATATTTCGGTCTACAAGCTCAAAACCGAGCCTTCAAATATTTTTCCTCTGTCCATTTCACTAAAAACGAAGGCCATCACGTGTTAGTTTAGAGTCTCTGACACTTAAAAATATCCCACACGTTCCGGGAAATCCAGCCAAAGTTGGTCAAAATCACGATGCGCGTAAGGAGGTTTCGGCTACTCTATCAGTCTTAAAATGAAGTGGGGCTATATTTCGGCCTAGAAGCTGGAAAACGAGCGTTCAAATATTTTTCCTCTCTGAATTTCATTAAAAACACAGGCCATTACGAGTTAGTTTAGAGTCTCTGGGACTGAAAAATATTGCCTACGTTCCGGTAAATCGAGCTAAAGTTTGTCAAAATCACGATTCGCGTAAGGCGGCCTCGGCTACTCCATCAGTCTTCAAATAAAGTGGGGCAATATTTTAGCCTAGAAGCTCGAAACCGAGCGTTTAAATATTTTTCCTCTTTCCATTTCACTAAAAACCAAGGACATCACGAGTTAGGTTAGAGTCCCTGGGACTGAAAAATATCCCCCACGTTCCGGAAATCGACCGAAAGGTGGTCAAAACTTCGATGCGCGTAAGGCGGTCTCGGCTACTCTATCAGTCTTAAAATGAAGTGGGGCTATATTTTGGCCTAGAAGCTCGAAACCGAGTAATCAAATATTTTTCCTCTGTCCATTTCACTTAAAACCAAGCCCAGCACGAATTATTTTATAGGCCCTGGCACTGAAAAATATCCATCACTTGTGGGAAATGGAGCCAAAGTTTTTCAAAATCAAAATGCGCATAAGACGGTCTCGGCTGTTCTATTAGCCTTAAGATGAAGTGAGGCTTTACTTCGGCCTTAAAGCTCGAAACCGAGCGTTCAAATATTTTTGCTCTGTCCATTTCACTAAAAACCAAGGCCATCACGAGTTAATTTAGAGTCCCTGGGATTGAAAAATATCCCCCAAGTTCCGGGAAATCCAGCCAAAGTTGCTCAAAATTAACGATGGGCTTAAGGCGCTCTCGGCTACTCTATCAGTCTTAAAATGAAGTGGGGCTATATTTCGGCCTACAAGCTCCAAACCGAGCGTTCAAATATTTTTCCTCTGTCCATCTTACAAAAAACCAAGGTCATCAAAAGTTAGTTTAGAGTCCCTAGGACTAAAACATATCCATCGCGTTCCGGGAAATAGAGGCAAAGTTGGTCAAAATCACGATGCGCGTAAGTGGGTCTTGGCTACTCTTTCAGTCTTAAAATGAAGTGGGGCTATATTTCGGCCTAGAAGCTCGAAACCGGGCGTTCAAATATTTTTCGTCTCTCCATTTCACTAAAAACCAAGGCCATCACGAGTTAGTTTAGAGTCCCTGCGACTGAAAAATATCCATCACGTTCCGGGAAATCGAGCCAAAGTTGCTCAAAATGAAGATGGGCTTAAGGCGGTCTCGGCTACTTTATCAGTCTTAAAATGAAGTGGGGTTATATTTCGGCCTAGAAGCTGCAAACCGAGCGTTCAAATACTTTTCCTCTGTCTATTTCACTAAAAACCAAGGCCATCACGAGTTAGTTTAGAGTCCCTGGGACTGAAAAATATCCATCACGTTCCGGGAAATCGAGCCAAAGTTGGTCAAAATCAGGATGCGCTTAAGGCGGTCTCGGCTACTCTATCAGTTTTAAAATGAAGTGGGGCTATATTTAGGCCTAGAAGCTCGAAATCGAGCGTTCAAATATTTTTCCTCTGTTCATTTCACTAAAAACCAAGGCCTTTAGGAGTTAGTTTAGAGTCTCCTGAACTGGAAAATATCCCCCAAGTTTGGGGAAATGGAGCCATAGGTTGTCTTAATCGCGATGCGCGTAAGGCGGTCTCGGCTACTCTATCAGTCTTTAAATAAAGTGGCGCTATATTTCGACCTAGATGCTCAAAACCGAGCGTGCGTTGGTTTTAGCTCTGTCCATTTCACCGAAAACCAAGGCCATCAGAAGTTTCTTCTAAGTCCCTGGGACTGGGAAATATCCCCCAAGTTGCTGGAAATGGATCCAAAGTTGGTCAAAATGACGCTGAACGTAAGGCGGTCTCGGCTACTTTTTCAGTCTCCAAATGTAATGGGGCTATATTTCGGCCTAGAAGCTCGAAACCGAGGTTTCGATCGCTTTACCTCGTTCCATTTCACCGAAAACCAAGGCCATCACAAGTTAAATTACATTCCCAGGGACTGGAAAATATCACTCAAGTTTTTGGAAATCAACCCAAAGTTGGTGAAACTCACGCTTCGCGTAAGGCGGTCTGGGCTACTTTTTCAGTCTTAAAATAAAGTGGGGCTATATTCCGGCCTCGAAGCTCAAAACTGAGCGTGCGATCGTTTTACCTCTGTCCATTTCACCGAAAAGTAAGGCCATCAGAAGTTAGTTCTGAGTCGTTGGGACTAGAAAATATTTCCCAAGTTGCTGGAAATCGGCCCAAAAATTGTTAAAATCACGCTGCGCGTAAGGCGCTCTTGGCTACTTTTTCAAGCTTAAAATGAAAAGGGGCTATATTTCGGCCTAGAAGCTCCAAACCGAGCGTGCGATCGTTTTACCTCAGTCCAATTCACCGAAAACCAAAGCCATCAGGAGTTAGATTAAAGTCCCCGGGACTGGAAAATTTCGCCAAGTTCCTTAAAATTGACCCAAATTTGGTTAAAACGACGCTGCGCGAAAGGCCGTCTCGGCTACTTTTCTAGTCTTAAAATAAAGTATGGCTATATTTCGGCATAAAAGCTCAAAACCGAGCGTGCAATCGTTTTACCTCTGTCCAGTTCACCAAAAACAAAGGCCATTACGAGTTAGTTTACAGTCCCCACCACTGGAAAATATCCCCAAAGTTTCTAGAAATCGACCCAAAAATGGTCAAAATCACGCTGCACGTAAGGCGGTCTCCGCTACTTTTTTAGTTTTAAAATGAAGTGGGGCTATATTTCGGTCTACAAGCTCGAAACCGAGCCTGCGATCTTTTACCTTGGTCCATTTTACGGAAAACCAAGGCACCGGAAGTTTTTTTACAGTCCCCGGGACTGGAAAATATCCCCCAAGTTCCAGCAAATCGAGCCAAAGTTGGTCAAAATCCCGATGCGCGTATAGCGGTCTCGGCTACTATTTCAGTCTTAAAATGAAGTGGGGCTATATTTTGGCCTAGAAGCTCGAAACCGAGCGTTGAAATATTTTTCTTCTGTCCATTTCATTTAAAACCAAGGCCATCACGAGTTAGTTTAGGGTCCCTGGGAGTGGAAAATATCCCCCAATTTCCGGCAAATCGAGCCAAAGTTGATCAAAATCACGATGTGCGTAAGGTGGTCTCGGCTACTCTATCAGTCTTAAAAAGAAGTGGGGCTATATTTCGGCCTAAAAGCTTTAAACCGAGCGTTCAAATATCTTTCCTTTCTCCATTTCACTGAAAACCAAGGCCAACACGAGTTAGTTTAGAGTCCTCGCAACTGCAAAATATCCCCCAAGTTCCGGGAAATCGAGCCAAATTTTGTCAAAATCATCATGCGCGTAAGGCGGTCTCGACTTTTCTTTCAATCTTAAAATGAAGTGGGGCTATATTTCGGCCTAAAAGCTCAAAACCGAGCGTGCGATCGTTTTACCTGTGTCCATTTCTTTGCAAACCAAGGCATGCACGAGTTAGTTTAGAGTCCCCGGGAATGGAAAATATTCCTCAAGTTCCGGGAAATCGAGCCAAAGTTGGTCAAAATCACGATGCGCGTAAAGGGGCTCTCGGCTACTCTTTCAGTCTTGAAATGAAGTGGGGCTATATTTCGGGCTAAAACCTCGAAACCGAGCGTGCGATCGTTTTATCTCTGTCCATTTCTCTGCAAACCAACGCATACAGAGTTAGTTTAGAGTCCCCGGGACTGGGAAATATCCCCGAAGTTGTGGGAAATCGAGCCAAAGTTGGTCAAAATCATCATGCGCGTAAGGCGGTCTCGACTTTTCTTTCAGTCTTAAAATGAAGTGGGGCTATATTTCGGCTTAAAAGCTCGAAACCGAGCGTGCGATCGTTTTACCTGTGTCCATTTCTTTGCAAACCAAGGCATGCACGAGTTAGTTTAGAGTCCCCGGGACTGGAAAATATTCCTCAAGTTCCGGGAAATCGAGCCAAAGTTGGTCAAAATCACGATGGGCGTAAAGGGGGTCTCGGGTACTCTTTCAGTCTTGAAATGAAGTGGGGCTATGTTTTGGCCTAAGAGCTTGAAACCGAGCGTGCGATCGTTTTACCTGTCTCCATTTCTCTTCAAACCAAGGCCATTAGGAGTTAGTTTAGAGTCCCTGGGACTGTGATTACTGTTGCTAGAGCCTTTGGCATTTTAGTTTCCTTATGTGAAAAGAGCATCTCTGCGGTCACGCGTTCTAATGAAATTAACCAAATTAGCCAAATTAAGGCTTATGCGTCGCGTGAAATTGACATTTTGCTGTTTTCTATGGGAAAGCAACATCCTTAGAGTCACTTGTTGACGTGAAATCAGCATTTTAACCCATTCAGACCTGAAATCGACATTTTTGAGCTGATGCGTCGCGCAAAATTGAGATTTTGCTGTTTTTAAGTGAATTCAGCATCCTAACCGTCACGCGTTCACGTGAAATCAACATTTTAATCTTTTTTGCTCTAAAATCAACAATTTTGAGCTTATACGTCGCGTGAAATTGACTGTTTGCTGTTTTTTTAGTCAAATCAACATCCTTGCCGTCACGCGTTCACGTTAAATCAACATTTTAACCCGTTTAGACCTGAAATCAACATTTTTCAGCTGATGCGTCGTGCAAAATTAACATTTTGCTGTTTTCTAAGTGAAATCAACATCCTTACCGTCACGCGTTCTCGTGAAATCAATATTTTAACGCACTTTGAGCTTATGCGTCGCGTCAAATTGACATTTCGCTGTTTTCTAAGTGAAATCAACATGCATGCTATCACGCGTGCACATGAAATCAACATTTTAACTTCTTTTGACCTAAAATTAACATTTAAAGGCTTTTACGCTGCGTGAAATTAACATTTTGCTGTTTTCTAAGTGAAATCAGCATCCTTGCCGTCAAGCGTTCGCGTGAAATCAACATTTTAACTTTTTTTGACCTGAAATTAACATTTTTGAGCGTTATGTGAAATTGATACTTTGCTGTTTTCTAAGTGAAATCAACATCCTTGCCGTCACGCGTTCAACGTTTTGCTATTTTGTAAGTTAAATCAAAGTCCTTATGGTCGCGCGTTAGCGTAAAATCAACATCTTAACCGTTTTTGGCCTTTAATCAATAATTTTTAAGGTTACGCGTTGCGAGAAATCCACATTTTGCTGTATTTTAAGTAAAATGAACATCCTTGCGGTCTCGCCCTGACGTGACAACAAAATAATATGTTTTTTGCATAGATTATATTTCAAAAACGATGCAAACTTCAGCAAAAACACATACAGAACATTGTTTCACACCTAAAAAAAACGCACGCGAAATATGGAGCGTTTTTGACAAAGTTCGCTTTTGAACAAAATACCTAACGCCCTTTGCCCACCGAACCGTGCACACAAACGAAGCTGGGCTTTTTTATGATAAACCGAGCCGATCCCTTGTTGTAATAAACCGAGGAGAGATTTTGACTCATAACAAAGGCTGGCCTCGGCTTATCATAACGAAGGATCGGCTCGGTTTATCATGACAAAGGCTCTGGCTTCGTTTATCTGAAGGGCTCGGCTGAAAAAGAGCATTAGGTAGTTTGCTTTAAAGTGAACTTTGTCGAAAACACTCCAAATTTTGCGTGCAGTTTTGTTTAGGTATGCGTAGCAATGTCCCGTAATTTTTCCGGTTAAGTTTGCTTCGTTTGCGAGATATTACGTATGCAGAAAACACTCGGTTTTCCTCGCGGCGTGTTTCAATATTGTCATCTTTGCGTGAAACTTCCAGAAACCTGCTTACTGTGTGAGAAATACAACAATTGAGGTAGCCTGCATTTAGAAATGAATTTGCATTACTCATGTTCTTCATCAAAACACTGGAAAAAACCATTTTAAATACCAGATACCCCAAGCATTTTATTTTTCACAAAAATGAAAGACTTTGCAAAACTTGATACAAAGCAGTTTTAACTGAAGGGACACGTCAGTTACTTGTTTTTGCACAAAACCCACTGACCCCATAGTGAGCTTTTGTTACAAAAAAAATATCTGTTGCGCAGATGATGACAAGTGAGATTAGCAAATAATTTCACGCGGGTTTTGGCAAAATTCTAATAATTTTGTAAGCCGTCAATCGAGGGAAATTATCAGAATAATTTAAAAAATCATGCATGAAATTATTTCCTAATCTCGCTTGTCAGATCATTAGATTACCAATACTAATTTTCTTAATTTAACGAGTATACCATCTGACCATGTTTTAATATCATGGGTGACCAATTCAATCTCAAAGATAATAAACCGGCACAAATCAAATGTCATCTATTGTGCTGAGTGCACATGTGGTGAAACCTACATGGGGAACAAAAAGAAAATTCGCAATACAAAAGGCAGAACACGAAAACAAGTCTCACGAGTCCAAACCGTCACCTCGCAAAACACCCAACCCACACATACACATGGAACATTGCGTTCACCGAGAAAACCACTTTTCGGAGGAAAATAATGGAAGGGCTGCTAATTACTTGGGAGAAACCAACCCTAAACAAACAAGTACTTTCTTTCATTCCAAAACTGTTCTCCTCAGGAATACCTTAATCGTACAAAACCAAGTTGTATATAAATTTTCATCATGTACCACTGATGATGACCGTACGGTCAAAAACATCTTGGTTTTTAAAATTTTAGTAACTTTTAACCTTTTATAAACAAACAATTAATAATTAAATAAATAATTAATTAGTTTTATAATTCTGGGTTTTATCTTGTTTATTGTATCGAGAAATTTCGCGCCAAACATTGCCATGGTAAATTTGAAATTTTACATTTGAAATTACCAATTGACGCTAAAATTTCGCACCAAAATAAGGAGTAATTTGTCATCCATGATATTATGCAAATTACACGCGGTCCCAATAATTTTAGCACCTCAAGGCATCTTTTAGGCATCTTTCAAAGGGTTCGAATTTACTTTTGTGCAAAAAAAATTCAAGCAAACATTAAGCCTACTTTCTGATATTCCTGTTCAAAGCAACAGCGTGCATGCCAAATGTTAGAAATTTAAATTTCTTGTGGGTATGAAGAAAAAAGCATTTGGAGCATTTTATTCAGCCAAGTTAAATGCTTACTTACGCAATAAAAAGTGAGAAAAGACCTGTAGAAAAATTTTCTCAAACAGCAATCTATTTAACAATTAGATTACATGTATGAGCTCGCGATTCCTATGAGGTGATAGTTAATGAAGCCTGCGGCTGAATCAACTATCATCTCAAAGAAATCAGCGAATAATATAATTGTTTTAGTAGAATTCTAATATTACCTTAGAAAGATCGCTTGGATTGAATTGTCATTTGAAATTGCAGTTGTCTACTCGCGCGCATCATTTCTTCAGTAATTCCAGGTTTTTTTTAGTCTCGAAACCGTAAATGTCCTTTTTAAAGTAATCTCAGGGATTTTAATTAGCCATTTGCATCAAAATGTTCCTCCAAAACTTTGGAAAAACGAAAAAAACGTCGCAATTTTGAAGACGACCTCTAGCCACTGCACACTAATGGCTGATAGAGTGCAATGGCTTAGCCAAACAGATTGCAGCATTTGCATTAGTGTTTAGGTAGAATTCTACTAATATGTTTTAGTTTACCTCGGGTAGGAGTCTTGCATTAGCTAAGAATTGCCAGGCTGTTGTCGGCGGTGAGCGTTTGTAAACGTGGTTTCTGTTTCAGTGTTTTGCAGCCGCTGCAGCTAATTTCCTTTGCACCCAAATCAAACCAGGCGAAGGGAAATACCTTTCAAAACTCAACTGATATCACAAAGGCCTCTTCGTCACAGCTTCAGCGTCAAAATATGTTCATATTATATGAACTGCCATGTATCCCGCCATGTTGGAAATCACGTTCATTTTAGCTATGAATCATACATACCTCGGTCCGTAGTGGGAAAAGCTGTGCTCGAGATCTTGAGCACAAGACCGAGGACCAACCAAGCCCGGCATTTAGCTTGTCCGGCCAAAATGAAGAGTTGAACGGACACACCATGACCTGTTAAAGAGGAGAAATTATTCCAGCACTGCATTGGGTTGACGTATTCTAGCCTTACGAGTAGGCAACTACTAGAAAGATAAAAGTAAGCTGTACAAGAATTACTTAAAAACAAAACAAGGGCGCTGACAACACGATATGAAACGATACGCCCACCAAATTAAACGCAGAACGCTGCCAATGGACCCAGCGAATGCTTGTACCCAGTCTACCTATAGGGCAAAATACGATCCGCAAGGTCAGTTACGTGTCATCCCGTATACATAGATATTTGCTCTGACTTAGCGGGCCTTATGCATAGGCCCACAAAAACTTAGCTGGAGAAACGGAGAGGGAAAGGGGAAAAGACAAGTCTTGTTTTTAACACGGGTATAAAAAATGTTGCCTTAACTGTCAGTACCTCTATACTAAGAAATACCTGGTGAGTTTCGTTTGGGAGTAAACTGCGTTTTAACAAGGAAAAATGAAACAGCTGATAACTGTGGAAGGCCACTTTGCGCAGTGTAACAGATAATAGACAACAGAAGGAAAAGCACCTTGAGAAGTTGCACATAATCAAGACAAGCTAAAAGTACCGCATGCAATATTGAAGATAGAGTACACGCCGAGGTTGAGTCCTTGCGTGTTGTTTAGACAGTTGACGCAAAAATGTGTCGCACAATGTTGTAGATAGTAAAAACACGTTACTTTTTTGTTACCTTTATTGCACAGGATGTTGCAGATAGCTAAGACAAGTCGTAATTGTTGCGCGCGCCAAAATTGTTTTTCTCAATGTTGAAGATATCTGTTTTCCAAGCCGCAGCAACATGCAAACTGTATCATATTTATGCGGCGTGGATAGTGAAATGCTATCACGTGAGAAGTCAATCTTTGAAAACTACGACTGCAGGGACCAATGCTAGAGAAAACAAACAGCCGTGTAGGTAAAAACCATGCATCAAAATGGTCTCCGACGTTTTATCTATTCTATATAAAGTTGCCTCCATCCTGGCCACAATTCCTGCGCGCTTCCGCACATTCAGACATTTTTAAGATTCAATGGGACAAGACCGACTTAGCAACATCGCTGTTAATAATATTGAAAGAAAATAAGACACATATGATATTGGCCGGCTGAGAGGTCCGTATAGTGAAACAACTTGACCGATGTCTTGAAAATGCTGCCTGAGGCCACAGGCCTCAGGCAGCATTTTCAAGACCGGGGTCACAGTTTTTCCCCATACGGACCGACCCTAAGCCGGCTAATAACATGTTTATACTCGGTTCTTTTATTTATCGTGACATTTGATTGGTTGATGGAAAGTATCCAGATTTTTCTCAGATTGGACAGTTTGTTCAAAGCTAAACTTAATGTTCGAGCAAAAACGCTCGTGTTAATTAACGCGAATTGAAGGTAAATTTGCTTCCCAATACAGGAAATTACCACGAGAGAGGGGCAAAATTTTAATAAGAGGGAAATTAACGCGTCTGCTACACCAAAAAAAAAAACCAGAATTTGTTGAGAATAGGAACGAATTTATTTTAAAACTGTAAAGCTGACAGCGAAAACGAACAAAATTCAGTTGAAGTACAGTAAACGATTTACTAATGTGAAAGATTGATGTGAAATGTAAAGTGCGCGAATAGAATTTATTGTTTGGCTGTGTCAAGAATGTCTAGAGCGTGTTGCAGATTTGGGGTAAAATAATGGTAATTAGCGTCGCGGAAATTAAGGCGCAACTTAATTAACAGCGCAGAAATTAACATTTGCATAAATTAACGCGAATTAAATTATCGAGAATTTCAAAACATGAAGCGTTAATTTCTTGTAATAAGGTATCCAATTTATTTTAAATTTGGACAGTCGACAAAAATTAATAAAAAATACATCTGTTGGGGGCCAAACGATTAACGCTAATCATATGGCCCCAAAAATATAACAACACGCAATAACATATGCATTAAGGCGTTTCTTGTAACGTCCGTTTACAGCATGTTTCAGCAGTTATTCACTTCCATGGGAAGTTCAACTCAATCACGCTTATGTGCTATATAATAATAATAATAATAATAATAATAATAATAAAGTTTTTTGGGCGCATTTAAAAAAACTCAAACTCAATATATGCTGTTCAATGTTAGTTGTAATCATTCCCTGAAGAAGTCTCAGATAGAGACGAAACGTGTCGGAAACAAACGAAAAACTTTACAACTACAAGAAGTCTTCCCTTGTGCTACTCACTAGTCTTCGTTAAAAAATTGAATCCGCTTACACGCCGTCTACAAACCATTCGTAAAAAATCTAACGCGCAAACGAGAGAGTAACTCAGATACTAGACAAAGAAAGATGTAGTAAAGAACAGATTTATTTCGAACTATTTTATGTTAGTTGCATTTAGTTTACCAGTTGTTCTTCAAAATTATTTTTCCGGTGTGAAATTTCGTGCAAAGTTTGAAGTTGTTCTACAAAAACAATTTCTGTCAGTCGTTGCCATTAGTCGAAATCAGACTTTTCTAATGATGATGATGATGATAATAATAATAATAATGATAATAACAATAATAATAACTTTATTTAAGTGTCGATGTATTTAGCACTAATGTGCTAATTGGGGACACTGTACATAAAGAAACAAATATTTCAAATATAATATAAACTATTAAGAATCCCAACTGGTGGGAGGCTGACCAGTTGGCTATTTACACAACGCGGCCGAGGAGTTGAACTCGGGGCTACCGAGAACAAATCCAGATAGCGGTAGGGTGGAGGATTTGAACCAGGGACCTCCAGATTTCAATGTCCAAACGATTTAGTGCCTCGGCTGATTAACTTCTTGGTGGTAAATTAAGCAGGACCTTGGCTGCCTTGTTTTGGAGAACTTGCAGCTGACCCATGAGCGTGTCGTTATTTTTGTCACCCCACACTGTGTCACCATAGTCAAACAGTGGGATGATTAAGCAATTGTATAATGTTAGCTTAGGATGTAAAAGCAAAAGATTTCGTCGTCTCTTTATTATTCCAATCTTTTGATTGATCTTTGTACCGATAGTATCAATGTGCTCGGACTAAGACATAGTTTAGTTTATAACCACTCCACAATACAGGGCCTAGGTCACGTTACTTTAAATAATTTTGTTTAATTTTGTTAATTATGAGCTCTAAACGTCAAATTGGTAGAGCAAAAGTCTTTTATTTGCAAAATCACGTTTACATAACAATTGAGAATGATTTTCCAGCTGTGTAAAACACATTTTGATATAAACTGATATAAATTTGAAAAAAGGTGGGCCAACGTTTTTCAAATTTACCCAAATGCAATCCATTTTAATCCTCTTCAGTTTGGTCCATCATGTCCTTTCTTGGCTTTCCTGTGTTTTGTTTGAGATCTTCTATAGTTTTGAGCTGTTTCTGTGATATTTTAGTTAATTCTATGACCATTTGATCAGTGCTGAAATTGCCTAAAAATTGCGTGACCTAACAAGTCAGACCTATCAATAGCAGTAGAGTTTACTTTTAGAGAAACGTCATTAACCAGTTTAAACTTCCGTGAGTTACCAAAAATAACGAAATTGCATTTAGAAATATTGAGGGTTAGGAGATTATTTGAAAATCAATTGGAAATTGTGGCCAAATAACAATTTAACTTCCTTTCAAGGTCGAACAGATCAGTCGATGGGTAATAAGTCACAGTGTCATCAGCGTAAAGAATAATTAGCATATCGCTAACCACCAACTGTTAACGTCTTCCAGCTGAAAACCAAGCTGTTATCTGTCGAAAATTATTTTTACAATAACTGTCTAACTTCTCACGCGCTGATTGGCTCATTTTTATTATCAATAAGAGTACAGACGTATAAAATTTTAATTTATGTAAGCTCTCAAGTTTAGTTCAACTTTCGGCTTTCAAACTGTGAACTTTTTAACCAATGAGATTTAACGGACTTTTTTAAGTAGCCAAAAACTGAGAAAAGCTATTAACAATGCTAGCGTCATTTTGAATAAAATTCACTTATCTTTACTTACGGCATCTTTTCGCCTCATTTATTCCCGGCATTTGACCATTTTGGGGTCTTGTTATTGTAAAAAAAAATTGACGTCAGTTTTTTATGCGTCTGTCCTCTTATTGATGATAAATTTCGTCATAACATTGTCAAAGTTTACTGCGGAACCGTTCGCCTGTGGCTCGTGGTTCCACAGCCACTTTGATAATGTTATGACGCAATTTATCATCAATAAGACGACAGACGCATAAAAACGGACGTCAATTTGTTAAACTGAAATCCAACTGTGTAAACATGTACCTGCAGCTGGTGTAGTGCGCGCGCAAAACAAGTACGAGACACGCAAATGCTTTACTTACTGGGGAGGTGACAGGAAAACATCTCACGGGCACCATAAAAGTTTTCATAAAAGGTCAATAACATAAAACAACGCGTGGTTACCCCTATATTTTATGTTATGAAACGGAAGTGGCAAGCTTATTCAACACGTCATTAGTTTCGGGTAGTGAGCAAAAGGTATTTGGACTGTATTTTAGTTGAACCAGAGGAAGGCTGTTAGAGACGCTAAATGAGCTATTACAACGATTTTGTTAAAACATTTACTTAAAAACAAATAAACTTTTGTATCATATTTAGCCAAAAATTAAATTTTCACTTCTATATTTCGTCTCCATAAACGGACGTTTGGTAACTTAAGTTAAACCTGTATATATCACTGCTTTTCAAAGGCTTACGCTGTGGTGTGCGAATTTCACTATGTGATATTTCTCATCCTTTAATTAAGGGTGTGATTTCGGCTTTCGTGCTAGCGTAAGCATATTACCGGTTGAAGTGGGGGATCAGGTTATGTAAATTAGGGGTTGGTCGATCATCTGTTAACTTCCCATCGAAATTTTACTGTTTTTCGGGGACATATATTGTTTGACATCTCTAGGATAACGTGTTACGTGAATCCAAGTGTTACATGCTAAAAAATGAAACTGTTAGTTCAAATAATTAACTGAGATTAAATGGTTGTTAAAACTTCTGGTTAATTTGTTGATCAGGGAAAATATTAATGGAAGCTTGTAACTGTCGGTTCATTTATTGGTCGGAGAAAGTGTGGATCTCAATCGTTCGCGCGTACTTCACGCAACAGTGGCGTGGATGGCGAAGGGTTACCTTGAATTCAAGTTAAGGAAAGGTCGGCTTATATCTGTCAAGATTGTCTTACAGCGTTGTTAAACAGTTTTTGAATAACCTTTCTGCTGTGGGTATGAAGTCTAGAGAAAAGATCTTTGTGAAAGTTTACTGTCAATAAGAGTATATTTGTGCAAGAAATTTGTCCAAAAAGCTAACGCATGACGGAAATTTGGAAAATGTAGCTGCAAATTCGAATCTCTAACAACACAGAATGATATCTATTATTATATATTTTATGTTGGTTTTAAACAGAGTGGGTCGAGTGGTAGGAAACTTGCAAAAATTGCGATTCCAGAATTTGGGCTATCTTTTAATTGTTTCAGGGGGCTTTAGTTCAATAGGAAGAGGATTGATTCAGGGTAGATCTTCTTTTAAGGACGGTGCCTACTAATTGCAAAGGTTTTTGCGTGAGATTAAGACCACGCGGGAAAAGTAGATCTTTGCAAGGGCTATTGGAATCCACAAAGAAAAATGGGGGTAGCCACGCATTTTTTTCGAGATAAGTAGCCTTGAATCTCAACAAAAATGCCGACGTCAGCATTTTCCTGTAAAAGGAAGGAAAGGATATTTCTTCGCAGATTTTCATAGAATTCGCCTTTACATACAGAAAAGCAAACATATTTAAAAAGATCTTTAAACTACATGGCAAATGGTAACAAAAAACATTTTTGATATGTTTTTAATAACAAAATCATTGCAAAAGCGCTTTTAGCGTATCTGACAGCCTTCCTCTAGTTCAGCTCACAAAATGACGCTAGCATTGTTAATAGCTTTTCTCAGTTTTTGGCTACTTAAAAAAGTCCGTTAAATCTCATTGGTTAAAAAGTTCACAGTTTGAAAGCCGAAAGTTGAACTAAACTTGAGAGCTTACATAAATTAAAATTTTATACGTCTGTACTCTTATTGATAATAAAAATGAGCCAATCAGCGCGTGAGAAGTTAGACAGTTATTGTAAAAATAATTTTCGACAGATAACAGCTTGGTTTTCAGCTGGAAGACGTTAACAGTTGGTGGTTAGCGATATGCTAATTATTCTTTACGCTGATGACACTGTGACTTATTACCCATCGACTGATCTGTTCGACCTTGAAAGGAAGTTAAATTGTTATTTGGCCACAATTTCCAATTGATTTTCAAATAATCTCCTAACCCTTAATATTTCTAAATACAATTTCGTTATTTTTGGTAACTCACGGAAGTTTAAACTGGTTAATGACGTTTCTCTAAAAGTAAACTCTACTGCTATTGATAGGTCTGACTTGTTAGGTCACGCAATTTTTAGGCAATTTCAGCACTGATCAAATGGTCATAGAATTAACTAAAATATCACAGAAACGGCTCAAAACTATAGAAGATCTCAAACAAAACACAGGAAAGCCAAGAAAGGACATGGATGGACCAAACTGAAGAGGATTAAAATGGATTGCATTTGGGTAAATTTGAAAAACGTTGGCCCACCTTTTTTCAAATTTATGTCAGTTTATATCAAAATGTGTTTTACACAGCTGGAAAATCATTCTCAATTGTTATGTAAACGTGATTTTGCAAAAAATCTAGTTCAGAGAAAAGAGACAAATTTTGCCGCACATAGCATATAACACAATTTTAAGACTACTAGCAAAAAACAGCAACAGCAGAAAATAGGGTGCAATATGTCACTATGGTCATACGTTGCATTCTATAAACCAACCTTAAAACTACTAGCAAAAAATTGCAAAACTTTGGGACAATTAGCAGAGAATAGGGTGCAATATGTCATTAGGGCCATACGTTGCATTCTATAACTAAACTATCAAACTACTAGCAAAAAACAGCAAAACTTTATGACAAATCGCAGAGAATAGGGTCCAATATGTCACTATGGCCATATGTTACATTCTATGACAAAACCTTAAAACCTCAAGAAAAAAACAGAAAAATTTGGGACAAATAGTAGAGACAAGGGTCCAAACCTTAAGTATGACTATAGGTAGCATTCTAAAACCCAACCTTAAAGTTACAAGTAAGAAAAAGCAAAACTTTGGATTAAATAGCAGAGAATAGGGTCTAAACCGTAAGTTTGACCATACGTAGCATTCTATTACCCCACCTTAACACTACTAGCATAAAACAGCAAAACTTTGAGACAAATAGCGGAAAAAAGGGTCCAAACCCTAAGTATAACCCTACGTAGCATTCTATAATTCAACGTCAAAACTACTAGCAAAAAACAGCAAAACTTTGAAACAAATAGCAGAGAATAGGGTCCAAACCCTAACTATGAAAATATGTAGTATTATATAACCAAACCCTACGACTGCTACCAAAAAACAGCGAATCTTTGGGAGAAATAGCAGAGAATAGGGTCATATATGTCACTATGGCCATACGTTGCATTCTATATCCCAAACTTAAAAACACTAGCAAAAAAAGCAAAACTTTGCGACAAAGAGAAGAGAACAGGATCCAAACCTTAAATATGAACATACATAGCATTCTGTAAGTTAACCTTAAATCTACTAGCAAAACTTTGAGACAAAAAGGAGAGAATAGCGTCTAATATGTCACTATGGCCATACGTAACATTCTATAACCCAACCTTAAAAAAACTAGCAAAAAACAGCAAAAATTTAAGACAAATAGCAGAGAATGGGTTTCAAACCAACCCTGCGTATGACCCTACGTAGCATTCTATAAATCAACGTTAAAACTACGAGCAAAAAACGGCAAAAATTTGGGACAAATAGCAGAGAATAGGGTCCAAACCCTAACTACGAAACTACGTAATATTATATAACCAAACCTCAAGTCTGCTACCAAAAAAACAGCAAAACTTTCGGACAAGTACCAGATAATGGGCTCGAATATGTCACTATGGCCATACGTTGCATTATATAACCCAACCTTAAAACTACTAGCAAAAAACAGGAAAAGTTTGCGACAAATAACAGAGAATAGCGTGCAATATGTCATTGTGGCCATACGTTGCATTCTATATCCCAAACTTAAAACTACTAACAACAAAAACAAAACTTCAGGAAAAAGATCAAAGAACAGGATCCAAACCCTAAGTATGACGATACGTAGCATTCTATAACTTAACCTTAAAACTACTACCAAAAAACAGCAAACCGTTCGGACAAAAAACAGAAAATAGGTTCTAATATGTCACTTTGGCCATACGGTGCATTCTATAACCCAACCTTAAAACTACTAGCAAAAAACAGCAAAACTTTGGGATAAATAGAAGAGAATAAAGGCCAAACCCGAAGTATGACCATACGTTGCATTATATAACCCAACCTTAAAACTACTAGCAAAAGGCAGCAAAACTTTGGGACAAATAGCTGGGAATAGGGTCGAATATGTCACTATGGCAATACGTTGCATTCCATAACCCAGTCTTAAAACTACTAGCAAAAAGACAGCAAAACTTTGGGACAAACAGGAGAAAATATGGTGCAATATTTCACTATAGCCATACGCTGCATTCTCTAACCTAACGTTAAAACTACCAGCAAAAAACAGCAAAACTTTGGGACAAATAGCAGAGAATAGGGCCTAAACCCTAATTATGACCATACGTAGCATTCTATAAACCAATCTAAAACCAGTAGCTAATAACAGCAAAATTTTGGGACAAAGGGCAGAGAATAGGGTCCAATATGTCACTATGGCCATACGTTGCATTGTATCGCTTAGCGTTAAAACAACTAGTTTAAGACACCAAAACTTTGAGACAATTAGTAGAAAATAGGGTCCAAACCCCAACTATAACCAGAGGTAGCATTTTGTAACCCAGCATTGAAACTACTAGCAAAAAGCAGCAAAACTTTGGGACAAATAGAAGAGAATAGGGTTTAAACCCTAACTATGAACATACGTAGCGTTCTATAACCCAACCTAGAAACTTCTAGCACTAAAAAGCAAAACTTTTTGACAAATAGCAGAGAATAGGGTCCAATGTGTCACTATGGCCATACGTTGAAATCTATAACCCAACCTTTAAACTACTAGAAAAAAACAGCAAAACTTTGGGACAAATAGACGAGAATAGGGTCCAAACCCTAAGTATGACCATATGTACCATTCTATAACCCAAACTAAAAACTACTAGCAAAAACGGCAAAACTTTGAGACAAATAGCACAGAGCAGGGTCCAAAACCCTAAGTATGACCATACCTAGCATTCTTTAACCAAACTTTAAAACTACTAGCTAATAACAGCAAACCTTCAACACAAATTGCAGAGAATAGGGTCCAATATGTCACTATGGCCATACGTTGCATTCTATAACCTGACCTTAAAGCTACTAGCAAAAAACAGCAAAACTTTGGGACAAATAGCAGAGAAAGGAATCCAAACCCTAACTATGACCATAGGTAGCATTCTATAACCCAACCCTAGAGTTTTTAGCTAATAACAGCAAAACTTTGGGACATATAGCAGAGAATAGGGTCCAAACCCTAAGTATGACCATACCTAGCATTCTTTAACCAAACTTTAAGACTACTAGCTAATAACTACTAGCAAAACTTCGAGAAAAGTCGCAGAAAATAGGGTCCAATAGATCACTATGGCCATATGTTACATTCTATAACCTAACCTTAAAACTACTAGCAAAAAAGAGAAAAACTTTGCGACAAAGAGCAGAGAATAGGGGCCAATATGTCACTATGGCCATGCCTTGCATTGTATAACTTAGCGTTAAAACTACTAGCAAAAAACACCAAAACTTTGGCTCAAATAGGAGTGAATAGGTTCCAAACCCTAACTATAAACATACGTAGCGTTCTATAACCCAACCGTAAAACTAGAAGCAATAAATAGCAAAACTTTTAGACAAATAGCAGAGAATAAAGTCCAATATCTTGCTATGGCCATGCTTGCATTCTCTAATCCAACCTTAAAACTACTAGCAAAAAACACCAAAACTTTGGGACAATTAGCAGAGAATAGGGTCAAAACACTAACTATGACCATACGTGGAAGTTATAAAGCAACCTTAAAACTACTGGCAAAAAACAGCAAAACTTTGGGACAAATAGCAGAAAATACGGTCCAAACCCTAACTATTACCATGCGTAGCAATCTGTAACCCAACCCTAGAACTGATAGGAAAATGCAGCAAAACTTTGGGACAAATAGAAGAGAATAGGGTCTAAACCCTAAGTATGACCATACGTTGCATTCTATAATCCAACGTCAAAACTACTAGCAAAAAACAGCAAAACTTTTGGACAAATAGAAGAGAATAGGGTCCAAACAATACGTATGACCATAAGTTGCATTCTATAACTCAACTTTAAAAGTACTAGCAAAAAACAGCAAAACTTAGAGACGATTACCAGAGAATAGGGTGCAATATATCACTATGGCCAAACGTTACATTCTATACTCCAACCATAAAACTACTAGCAAAACACAGAAAAACTTTGGTTTAAGCAGCAGAGGATAGGATCAAATATGTCACTATGGCGCTACGTTGCATGCTATAATCCAACCTTAAAACCAGTAGCAAAAAACAGCAAAAATATGGGACAAAGAGCATAGAATAGGGTCCAGGCCATAAGTATGACTATACGTAGCATTCTATACCTTAACTTAAAAAACTACTAAAAAAACAGGAAAACTTTGAGAGAAATAGCAGAAAATCGGGTCCAATATATTACTAAGGGCATACGTTGCAGTCTATAACCCAACCTTAAAACTACTAGCAAAAAAAGACAAATTTTGCCGCACATAGAAGAGAATAAGGTCTAGTATGTCAGCACAGCTATACGTAGCATTCTAGAACCCAAAATTTAAGCTACTAGGATAAAAAAAAGATTTTCCGCACATAGCAGAGAACAATGTCAAATATGTCAGTATGGCCATAGGTAGCATTCTATAACCCAATCTTAAAACTACTAGCAAAAGAAAGCACAACTTTAAGGCACATAGCAAAGTTTAAGGTCTAATATGTCAGCCAAGCCATAGATAGCATTCTATAACTTAACCGTAAAACTACTAGAAAAAGATAGAGCAACTTTAAGGCACATAGCAGAAAATAAATAAGGTGCAATATGTCAGTATGGCCATACGTAGCATTCTATAACCCAATCTTCAAACTAGTAGCAAAAAAGAGACATTTTGCCGCACATAGGAGAGAATGAGGCCCAATATGTCAGCATGGCCATACGTAGTATTCTATAACCCAACCTTAAAACTACTAGCAAAAGAAAGCACAACTTTAAGGCACATAGCAGAAAATACGGTCCAGTATGTCAGTATGGCCATACGTAGCATTTTATAACCCAAACTTGAAAGAACTAGCAAAAAAAAGAGAACTTTGGCCACACATAGCTGAGACTAAGGTCTAGTATGTCAGCATGACCATACGTAGCATTCTATAACCCAAGTTAAAAAATACTAGAAAAAAAAAGACAAGTTTTGGAGCACATGGCAAGGAATAAGGTCTAGTATGTCAGCATGGCCATAGGTATAATTGTATCACCCAATCTTAAAACTACTAGCAAAAGGAAGGCGACTTTAAGGCACATGGCAGAAAGTAAGGTACTATATGTTAGTATTGCTATACGTAGCATTCTATAGCCCAACCTCGAGACTACTAGCAAAAAAAGACAAATTTTTCCTCACATGGCAGAGTTTAAGGTCTAATATGTCAGCATGGCTTTATGTAGGATTCTATAACCTAACCTTAAAACTACCAGAAAAAGAAAGCACAACTTTAAGGCACATTGCAGAAAATAAGGTCTAATATGTCAGCATGGCTATACGTAGCATTCCATAATCCAACGTTAAAACTACTAGCGAAAAAGACAGCTTTTGTCGCAAATAGCAGAGAATAAGGTCTAATATGTCAGCATGGCCATACGTAGCATTCTATAACCCAACCTTAAAACTACTAGCAAAAGAAGGCATAATTTTGGGACGCATGGCAGAAAATAAGATCCAATTTGCCAGTATGACCATACATAGCATTCTATAACCCAATCTTTAAACTACTGGCAAAAAAAGACATATTTTGCCGTACATAGCAGAGAATTAGGTCTAATTTGTCAGCATGGCCATACGAAGCATTCTATAACCCAACCTTAAAACTACTAGGAAAAGAAAGCACAACTTTGGGTCACATAGCAGCAAATAAGGTCGAATTGGTCAGTATGGCCACACGTAGCATTTTATAACCCAACCTTAAGTCTACTGGCAAAAAACAGCACAACTTTGAGGCAGATAGCCGAGAATAACGTGTAATATTATATTATGGCCCTACGTAACATTCTATAACCCAACCTTGAAACTACCAGCAAAAAACAGCACAGCTTTGGGGTAAAATGGCAGAGAATAGGGTCTAATATGTCAGCATGGCCATACGTGGCAACGTAGCGCCCTATAACAGAGAATAACGGGAAATATCTAAGAATAACGGAACGTAGGACTTCTATAAACTAACCTTAAATCACTTAGGAGAAATAAGCACAACGTAGCGCAACATAGCAGAGAATAACGGGAAATATCTGAGCATCACGCAAGAAGCACCTTTATAACCTAACCTAAAACCATCCAAATGAAAACAGCACAACGTAGCGCAACATAGCAGAGAATAGCGGGAAATATCTAAGCATAACGGAACGTAGGACTTCTATAACCTAAACTAAAACCACCCTAGGAAAAAACAGCAAAACGTGGAGCAACATAGCAGAGAATACTGGGAAATATTTAAGCATAACGTAACGTAGCACTTTTATAACCTAACCTAAAACCACCTATTAGAAAACAGCACAATGTAGCACAACATAGCAAAGAATAGCGGAAAACATCTAAATATAACGGAACGTAACACTTCTATAAACTAACCTAAAACCACTTAGGAAAAAACAGCACAACGAAGCCCAACATAGCAGAGGATAACGGGAAATATCTGAGCATCACGCAACGAAGCACCTTTATAACCTAACCTGAAACCACCTAGGAGAAAACAGTACAACCTATCGCAATATTGCACACAATAAGTGGAAATATGTAAGCATAAGGGAAGGTAGCACCTTTATAACCTAACCTAAGACCACCTGGAAGAAAACTGCACAACGTAGCGCAACATAGCAGAGAATAGCGGAAAATATCTTAATATAATGGAACGTTGCATTTTTATAAATTACCTAAATGTACCCCGGAGAAACCAGCGCAACGTAACGCAACATTGCAGAGAATAACGGGAAATATATGAGCATAACGCAACGTAGCACCTTTGTAACCTAACCTAAAAGCACCTAGGAGAAAACGGCACAACGTAGCGCAAGATAGCAGAGAATAGCTGGAAATATCTGAGCATAACGCAACGTAGCACTTCTACAACCTATCCTAAAAACACCCAGAAGAAAACATCTGAACGTAGCGCAACATAGCTGAGAATACGGAAATATCTGAACGTAACGCAGCGTAGCACTTCTATAACCTAACCAGCACGACGTATCGTAACGTAGGGCTAATTTTATTTGTTAATATGGGCAGAAAAACTACCAAGCTTCTACATAAAATGTTTTTAGACCAGAAAAGTTGCACGTCGTTTTCAGATGGCGGCCATTATACACTAGCATGGCCGATGTTTGACTAATTTTTTTACCCATTAAAAAGATGGGATTCTGCTATTGAAAGATGAAGTTTTAGGTGACAGTTTTATATCTTGATATCCACACAAAAGCAACCAATCTACTACATAAAACGTTATTAGGCGAGAAAAGTTGCAGTTTGTTTGAAGACGGTGATCATATTACACTAACATGGCCGATGCTTGGCATCATTGTCTTTTTTATCCGTTTAAGAGGTGGGATTCTGCCATCGAGAGATAAAGTTAGGTGACAGTCTTAGATCTTGATATCCACCCCAAAACTACCAAGTTTTCTATATAAAAAGTTGTTAGACCAGGAAAGTTGCAATTTGTTTTAAGACGGCGGCCATATTACACTAAGATGATCTTTGTTTGATATCATTAGACATCTATCATTAGATTTATTTATCATTAGATTTTTAACGCCTTAAAAAGATGGGATTTTACTATCGAGAGATAAAGTTTTAAGTGACAGTTTTACATCTTGACATCCACAGAAAAACTACCAAGCTATTACATAAAAAGTTACTAGACCAGAAAACTTGCACATCGTTTAAAATGGCGCAAATTTTACATTAATATGGCCGATATTTGACATCATTTATTTGTTCGCCCGTTTAAGTTCTGGGATTCTACAATCGAGAGATGAAGTTTTAGGTGACAGTTTTGCATCTTGATATCCACAGAAAAACTACAAAGCTACTACATAAAAAGGTATTAGACCAGAAAACTTGCACATCGTTTAAAATGGCGCAAATTTTTAAGATGTCAGTTTTAGATGTTGATATCCACACAAAATCTAACAAGCTACTACAGAAAAAGTTATGAGACCAGAAAAGATGCACTTTGTTTTCAAGATGGCGGCCATATTACACTAACATGGCCGATGTTTGACATCATTCTCTTTTTCACCCGTTTAAGAGATGGGATTCTACCATCGAGAGATGAAGTTTTAGGTGACAGTTTTATATTTTAATATCCACGCAAAAACTACCAAGCTTCTACATAAAAATTTATTAGATCGAAAAAGTTGCACTTTGTTTTAAGATGGTAGCCACATTACACTTACATGGCAAATATTTGAAATCATTTTTTTTTTACCCGCTGGCCGAGATGGGATTCTACCATCGAGAGATGAAGTTTTGGGTGGCAGTTTTAGATCTTGATATCCACACAAAAACTACCAAGCTACGACATAAAAGCCGCATTTCGTTTTAAGATGATGGCCATATTGGATTAACATGGCTGTTGGTTGATATCATCCTCTTTTCCACCCGTTGAGCACATGGAGTTCTAACATCGAGATATTTATTTTTTCAAGTGTGACTCACTGTGTTGCGTGAGTAAACTGTCTCGTTGGGGTTTTGCTTTTTGGACTGGATTATTAACGTTCAATTTACTTATTAAAAGTATCTTTGTTAAATTGCTGGATTTTAGCTGTATAGACGAATTTCTCATTTAAGAGGCCAGGAACAATTAGTCTAAAACCAATTTCAAAATGTGGTACAATAGCTTACTTACTCTCTTGCGCATGTTAAATAATCTTAAATTTTATTTGTATTGAAACGCAAAAAAATCAGAAGTCACTTAGTCTAAAACAAAGATTTTAACCTACATTAGCGCTATGTTATTTTTTGGAGCAAAAATATCTTTAATGCCTTACGTCTAAACTTTTTGACTTTGCTGTCATAACGTTCTACATTTAAGGACGGTGCCTACTTTTGTTAGTGCGCACACGTTCTGCGCATCACGCAAGCCATGGTTTAGCTCCACACGCACGCTGGGGCTGACATTTGACGCAATCAACTACGCTATCACGTACACGACTAAAATGAACACAAAATTTTCCTACTGTGACCAAATCAGGTTTAATGAACCTGTGCTTAAACCAGGAACACCAGAATAGCAGCATATCGCTAACCACTAACTGTTTACGTCTTCCAGCTGAAAACCTAGCTATCGAAAATTATTCTGAAATCCAACTGTAAACATGCACCTGCAGATGGCGTAGTGCGCGTGCAAAACAAGTGCGAGATACGCAAATGTCTTACTTACTGGAGAGGTGACAGGAAAAAATGTAACGGGCACCGTAGAAGTTTTCAAAGAAAGATCAATAGCTTTAAAAGACGCGTGGTTACCCCTACATTTTATGTTATGAAATGGAAGTGGCAAGTCTATTCAACACGTGATTAGTTTCTGGTTGTGAGCGAAAGGTATTTAGAATGTATTTTAGCTGAACTAGAGGAAGGCTGTCAGATACGCTAAAAGCGCTTTTGCAATGATTTTGTTATTAAAAACATCTAGTTCAGCTAAAATACATTCTAAATACCTTTCGCTCACAACCAGAAACTAATCACGTGTTGAATAGACTTGCCACTTCCATTTCATAACATAAAATGTAGGGGTAACCACGCGTCTTTTAAAGCTATTGATCTTTCTTTGAAAACTTCTACGGTGCCCGTTACATTTTTTCCTGTCACCTCTCCAGTAAGTAAGACATTTGCGTATCTCGCACTTGTTTTGCACGCGCACTACGCCATCTGCAGGTGCATGTTTACAGTTGGATTTCAGAATAATTTTCGATAGCTAGGTTTTCAGCTGGAAGACGTAAACAGTTAGTGGTTAGCGATATGCTGCTATTCTGGTGTTCCTGGTTTAAGCACAGGTTCATTAAACCTGATTTGGTCACAGTAGGAAAATTTTGTGTTCATTTTAGTCGTGTACGTGATAGCGTAGTTGATTGCGTCAAATGTCAGCCCCAGCGTGCGTGTGGAGCTAAACCATGGCTTGCGTGATGCGCAGAACGTGTGCGCACTAACAAAAGTAGGCACCGTCCTTAAATGTAGAACGTTATGACAGCAAAGTCAAAAAGTTTAGACGTAAGGCATTAAAGATATTTTTGCTCCAAAAAATAACATAGCGCTAATGTAGGTTAAAATCTTTGTTTTAGACTAAGTGACTTCTGATTTTTTTGTGTTTCAATACAAATAAAATTTAAGATTATTTAACATGCGCAAGAGAGTAAGTAAGCTATTGTACCACATTTTGAAATTGGTTTTAGACTAATTGTTCCTGGCCTCTTAAATGAGAAATTCGTCTATACAGCTAAAATCCAGCAATTTAACAAAGATACTTTTAATAAGTAAATTGAACGTTAATAATCCAGTCCAAAAAGCAAAACCCCAACGAGACAGTTTACTCACGCAACACAGTGAGTCACACTTGAAAAAATAAATATCTCGATGTTAGAACTCCATGTGCTCAACGGGTGGAAAAGAGGATGATATCAACCAACAGCCATGTTAATCCAATATGGCCATCATCTTAAAACGAAATGCGGCTTTTATGTAGTAGCTTGGTAGTTTTTGTGTGGATATCAAGATCTAAAACTGCCACCCAAAACTTCATCTCTCGATGGTAGAATCCCATCTCGGCCAGCGGGTAAAAAAAAAATGATTTCAAATATTTGCCATGTAAGTGTAATGTGGCTACCATCTTAAAACAAAGTGCAACTTTTTCGATCTAATAAATTTTTATGTAGAAGCTTGGTAGTTTTTGCGTGGATATTAAAATATAAAACTGTCACCTAAAACTTCATCTCTCGATGGTAGAATCCCATCTCTTAAACGGGTGAAAAAGAGAATGATGTCAAACATCGGCCATGTTAGTGTAATATGGCCGCCATCTTGAAAACAAAGTGCATCTTTTCTGGTCTCATAACTTTTTCTGTAGTAGCTTGTTAGATTTTGTGTGGATATCAACATCTAAAACTGACATCTTAAAAATTTGCGCCATTTTAAACGATGTGCAAGTTTTCTGGTCTAATACCTTTTTATGTAGTAGCTTTGTAGTTTTTCTGTGGATATCAAGATGCAAAACTGTCACCTAAAACTTCATCTCTCGATTGTAGAATCCCAGAACTTAAACGGGCGAACAAATAAATGATGTCAAATATCGGCCATATTAATGTAAAATTTGCGCCATTTTAAACGATGTGCAAGTTTTCTGGTCTAGTAACTTTTTATGTAATAGCTTGGTAGTTTTTCTGTGGATGTCAAGATGTAAAACTGTCACTTAAAACTTTATCTCTCGATAGTAAAATCCCATCTTTTTAAGGCGTTAAAAATCTAATGATAAATAAATCTAATGATAGATGTCTAATGATATCAAACAAAGATCATCTTAGTGTAATATGGCCGCCGTCTTAAAACAAATTGCAACTTTCCTGGTCTAACAACTTTTTATATAGAAAACTTGGTAGTTTTGGGGTGGATATCAAGATCTAAGACTGTCACCTAACTTTATCTCTCGATGGCAGAATCCCACCTCTTAAACGGATAAAAAAGACAATGATGCCAAGCATCGGCCATGTTAGTGTAATATGATCACCGTCTTCAAACAAACTGCAACTTTTCTCGCCTAATAACGTTTTATGTAGTAGATTGGTTGCTTTTGTGTGGATATCAAGATATAAAACTGTCACCTAAAACTTCATCTTTCAATAGCAGAATCCCATCTTTTTAATGGGTAAAAAAATTAGTCAAACATCGGCCATGCTAGTGTATAATGGCCGCCATCTGAAAACGACGTGCAACTTTTCTGGTCTAAAAACATTTTATGTAGAAGCTTGGTAGTTTTTCTGCCCATATTAACAAATAAAATTAGCCCTACGTTACGATACGTCGTGCTGGTTAGGTTATAGAAGTGCTACGCTGCGTTACGTTCAGATATTTCCGTATTCTCAGCTATGTTGCGCTACGTTCAGATGTTTTCTTCTGGGTGTTTTTAGGATAGGTTGTAGAAGTGCTACGTTGCGTTATGCTCAGATATTTCCAGCTATTCTCTGCTATCTTGCGCTACGTTGTGCCGTTTTCTCCTAGGTGCTTTTAGGTTAGGTTACAAAGGTGCTACGTTGCGTTATGCTCATATATTTCCCGTTATTCTCTGCAATGTTGCGTTACGTTGCGCTGGTTTCTCCGGGGTACATTTAGGTAATTTATAAAAATGCAACGTTCCATTATATTAAGATATTTTCCGCTATTCTCTGCTATGTTGCGCTACGTTGTGCAGTTTTCTTCCAGGTGGTCTTAGGTTAGGTTATAAAGGTGCTACCTTCCCTTATGCTTACATATTTCCACTTATTGTGTGCAATATTGCGATAGGTTGTACTGTTTTCTCCTAGGTGGTTTCAGGTTAGGTTATAAAGGTGCTTCGTTGCGTGATGCTCAGATATTTCCCGTTATCCTCTGCTATGTTGGGCTTCGTTGTGCTGTTTTTTCCTAAGTGGTTTTAGGTTAGTTTATAGAAGTGTTACGTTCCGTTATATTTAGATGTTTTCCGCTATTCTTTGCTATGTTGTGCTACATTGTGCTGTTTTCTAATAGGTGGTTTTAGGTTAGGTTATAAAAGTGCTACGTTACGTTATGCTTAAATATTTCCCAGTATTCTCTGCTATGTTGCTCCACGTTTTGCTGTTTTTTCCTAGGGTGGTTTTAGTTTAGGTTATAGAAGTCCTACGTTCCGTTATGCTTAGATATTTCCCGCTATTCTCTGCTATGTTGCGCTACGTTGTGCTGTTTTCATTTGGATGGTTTTAGGTTAGGTTATAAAGGTGCTTCTTGCGTGATGCTCAGATATTTCCCGTTATTCTCTGCTATGTTGCGCTACGTTGTGCTTATTTCTCCTAAGTGATTTAAGGTTAGTTTATAGAAGTCCTACGTTCCGTTATTCTTAGATATTTCCCGTTATTCTCTGTTATAGGGCGCTACGTTGCCACGTATGGCCATGCTGACATATTAGACCCTATTCTCTGCCATTTTACCCCAAAGCTGTGCTGTTTTTTTGCTGGTAGTTTCAAGGTTGGGTTATAGAATGTTACGTAGGGCCATAATATAATATTACACGTTATTCTCGGCTATCTGCCTCAAAGTTGTGCTGTTTTTTGCCAGTAGACTTAAGGTTGGGTTATAAAATGCTACGTGTGGCCATACTGACCAATTCGACCTTATTTGCTGCTATGTGACCCAAAGTTGTGCTTTCTTTTCCTAGTAGTTTTAAGGTTGGGTTATAGAATGCTTCGTATGGCCATGCTGACAAATTAGACCTAATTCTCTGCTATGTACGGCAAAATATGTCTTTTTTTGCCAGTAGTTTAAAGATTGGGTTATAGAATGCTATGTATGGTCATACTGGCAAATTGGATCTTATTTTCTGCCATGCGTCCCAAAATTATGCCTTCTTTTGCTAGTAGTTTTAAGGTTGGGTTATAGAATGCTACGTATGGCCATGCTGACATATTAGACCTTATTCTCTGCTATTTGCGACAAAAGCTGTCTTTTTCGCTAGTAGTTTTAACGTTGGATTATGGAATGCTACGTATAGCCATGCTGACATATTAGACCTTATTTTCTGCAATGTGCCTTAAAGTTGTGCTTTCTTTTTCTGGTAGTTTTAAGGTTAGGTTATAGAATCCTACATAAAGCCATGCTGACATATTAGACCTTAAACTCTGCCATGTGAGGAAAAATTTGTCTTTTTTTGCTAGTAGTCTCGAGGTTGGGCTATAGAATGCTACGTATAGCAATACTAACATATAGTACCTTACTTTCTGCCATGTGCCTTAAAGTCGCCTTCCTTTTGCTAGTAGTTTTAAGATTGGGTGATACAATTATACCTATGGCCATGCTGACATACTAGACCTTATTCCTTGCCATGTGCTCCAAAACTTGTCTTTTTTTTTCTAGTATTTTTTAACTTGGGTTATAGAATGCTACGTATGGTCATGCTGACATACTAGACCTTAGTCTCAGCTATGTGTGGCCAAAGTTCTCTTTTTTTTGCTAGTTCTTTCAAGTTTGGGTTATAAAATGCTACGTATGGCCATACTGACATACTGGACCGTATTTTCTGCTATGTGCCTTAAAGTTGTGCTTTCTTTTGCTAGTAGTTTTAAGGTTGGGTTATAGAATACTACGTATGGCCATGCTGACATATTAGGCCTCATTCTCTCCTATGTGCGGCAAAATGTCTCTTTTTTGCTACTAGTTTGAAGATTGGGTTATAGAATGCTACGTATGGCCATACTGACATATTGCACCTTATTTATTTTCTGCTATGTGCCTTAAAGTTGCTCTATCTTTTTCTAGTAGTTTTACGGTTAAGTTATAGAATGCTATCTATGGCTTGGCTGACATATTAGACCTTAAACTTTGCTATGTGCCTTAAAGTTGTGCTTTCTTTTGCTAGTAGTTTTAAGATTGGGTTATAGAATGCTACCTATGGCCATACTGACATATTTGACATTGTTCTCTGCTATGTGCGGAAAATCTTTTTTTTATCCTAGTAGCTTAAATTTTGGGTTCTAGAATGCTACGTATAGCTGTGCTGACATACTAGACCTTATTCTCTTCTATGTGCGGCAAAATTTGTCTTTTTTTGCTAGTAGTTTTAAGGTTGGGTTATAGACTGCAACGTATGCCCTTAGTAATATATTGGACCCGATTTTCTGCTATTTCTCTCAAAGTTTTCCTGTTTTTTTAGTAGTTTTTTAAGTTAAGGTATAGAATGCTACGTATAGTCATACTTATGGCCTGGACCCTATTCTATGCTCTTTGTCCCATATTTTTGCTGTTTTTTGCTACTGGTTTTAAGGTTGGATTATAGCATGCAACGTAGCGCCATAGTGACATATTTGATCCTATCCTCTGCTGCTTAAACCAAAGTTTTTCTGTGTTTTGCTAGTAGTTTTATGGTTGGAGTATAGAATGTAACGTTTGGCCATAGTGATATATTGCACCCTATTCTCTGGTAATCGTCTCTAAGTTTTGCTGTTTTTTGCTAGTACTTTTAAAGTTGAGTTATAGAATGCAACTTATGGTCATACGTATTGTTTGGACCCTATTCTCTTCTATTTGTCCAAAAGTTTTGCTGTTTTTTGCTAGTAGTTTTGACGTTGGATTATAGAATGCAACGTATGGTCATACTTAGGGTTTAGACCCTATTCTCTTCTATTTGTCCCAAAGTTTTGCTGCATTTTCCTATCAGTTCTAGGGTTGGGTTACAGATTGCTACGCATGGTAATAGTTAGGGTTTGGACCGTATTTTCTGCTATTTGTCCCAAAGTTTTGCTGTTTTTTGCCAGTAGTTTTAAGGTTGCTTTATAACTTCCACGTATGGTCATAGTTAGTGTTTTGACCCTATTCTCTGCTAATTGTCCCAAAGTTTTGGTGTTTTTTGCTAGTAGTTTTAAGGTTGGATTAGAGAATGCAAGCATGGCCATAGCAAGATATTGGACTTTATTCTCTGCTATTTGTCTAAAAGTTTTGCTATTTATTGCTTCTAGTTTTACGGTTGGGTTATAGAACGCTACGTATGTTTATAGTTAGGGTTTGGAACCTATTCACTCCTATTTGAGCCAAAGTTTTGGTGTTTTTTGCTAGTAGTTTTAACGCTAAGTTATACAATGCAAGGCATGGCCATAGTGACATATTGGCCCCTATTCTCTGCTCTTTGTCGCAAAGTTTTTCTCTTTTTTGCTAGTAGTTTTAAGGTTAGGTTATAGAATGTAACATATGGCCATAGTGATCTATTGGACCCTATTTTCTGCGACTTTTCTCGAAGTTTTGCTAGTAGTTATTAGCTAGTAGTCTTAAAGTTTGGTTAAAGAATGCTAGGTATGGTCATACTTAGGGTTTGGACCCTATTCTCTGCTATATGTCCCAAAGTTTTGCTGTTATTAGCTAAAAACTCTAGGGTTGGGTTATAGAATGCTACCTATGGTCATAGTTAGGGTTTGGATTCCTTTCTCTGCTATTTGTCCCAAAGTTTTGCTGTTTTTTGCTAGTAGCTTTAAGGTCAGGTTATAGAATGCAACGTATGGCCATAGTGACATATTGGACCCTATTCTCTGCAATTTGTGTTGAAGGTTTGCTGTTATTAGCTAGTAGTTTTAAAGTTTGGTTAAAGAATGCTAGGTATGGTCATACTTAGGGTTTTGGACCCTGCTCTGTGCTATTTGTCTCAAAGTTTTGCCGTTTTTGCTAGTAGTTTTTAGTTTGGGTTATAGAATGGTACATATGGTCATACTTAGGGTTTGGACCCTATTCTCGTCTATTTGTCCCAAAGTTTTGCTGTTTTTTTCTAGTAGTTTAAAGGTTGGGTTATAGATTTCAACGTATGGCCATAGTGACACATTGGACCCTATTCTCTGCTATTTGTCAAAAAGTTTTGCTTTTTAGTGCTAGAAGTTTCTAGGTTGGGTTATAGAACGCTACGTATGTTCATAGTTAGGGTTTAAACCCTATTCTCTTCTATTTGTCCCAAAGTTTTGCTGCTTTTTGCTAGTAGTTTCAATGCTGGGTTACAAAATGCTACCTCTGGTTATAGTTGGGGTTTGGACCCTATTTTCTACTAATTGTCTCAAAGTTTTGGTGTCTTAAACTAGTTGTTTTAACGCTAAGCGATACAATGCAACGTATGGCCATAGTGACATATTGGACCCTATTCTCTGCCCTTTGTCCCAAAATTTTGCTGTTATTAGCTACTGGTTTTAGATTGGTTTATAGAATGCTACGTATGGTCATAATTAGGGTTTAGGCCCTATTCTCTGCTATTTGTCCCAAAGTTTTGCTGTTTTTTGCTGGTAGTTTTAACGTTAGGTTAGAGAATGCAGCGTATGGCTATAGTGAAATATTGCACCATATTTTCTCCTGTTTGTCCCAAAGTTTTGCTGTCTTTTTGCTAGTAGTTTTAAGACTGGGTTATGGAATGCAACGTATTGCCATAGTGACATATTCGACCCTATTCCCTGCTATTTGTCCCAAAGTTTTGCTGCCTTTTGCTAGTAGTTTTAAGGTTGGGTTATATAATGCAACGTATGGTCATACTTCGGGTTTGGCCTTTATTCTCTTCTATTTATCCCAAAGTTTTGCTGTTTTTTGCTAGTAGTTTTAAGGTTGGGTTATAGAATGCACCGTATGGCCAAAGTGACATATTAGAACCTATTTTCTGTTTTTTGTCCGAACGGTTTGCTGTTTTTTGGTAGTAGTTTTAAGGTTAAGTTATAGAATGCTACGTATCGTCATACTTAGGGTTTGGATCCTGTTCTTTGATCTTTTTCCTGAAGTTTTGTTTTTGTTGTTAGTAGTTTTAAGTTTGGGATATAGAATGCAACGTATGGCCACAATGACATATTGCACGCTATTCTCTGTTATTTGTCGCAAACTTTTCCTGTTTTTTGCTAGTAGTTTTAAGGTTGGGTTATATAATGCAACGTATGGCCATAGTGACATATTCGAGCCCATTATCTGGTACTTGTCCGAAAGTTTTGCTGTTTTTTTGGTAGCAGACTTGAGGTTTGGTTATATAATATTACGTAGTTTCGTAGTTAGGGTTTGGACCCTATTCTCTGCTATTTGTCCCAAATTTTTGCCGTTTTTTGCTCGTAGTTTTAACGTTGATTTATAGAATGCTACGTAGGGTCATACGCAGGGTTGGTTTGAAACCCATTCTCTGCTATTTGTCTTAAATTTTTGCTGTTTTTTGCTAGTTTTTTTAAGGTTGGGTTATAGAATGTTACGTATGGCCATAGTGACATATTAGACGCTATTCTCTCCTTTTTGTCTCAAAGTTTTGCTAGTAGATTTAAGGTTAACTTACAGAATGCTATGTATGTTCATATTTAAGGTTTGGATCCTGTTCTCTTCTCTTTGTCGCAAAGTTTTGCTTTTTTTGCTAGTGTTTTTAAGTTTGGGATATAGAATGCAACGTATGGCCATAGTGACATATATGACCCTATTCTCTGCTATTTCTCCCAAAGATTCGCTGTTTTTTGGTAGCAGTCGTAGGGTTTGGTTATATAATACTACATATTTTCATAGTTAGGGTTTGGACCCTATTCTCTGCTATTTGTTTCAAAGTTTTGCTGTTTTTTGCTAGTAGTTTTGACGTTGAATTATAGAATGCTACGTAGGGTTATACTTAGGGTTTGGACCCTTTTTTCCGCTATTTGTCTCAAAGTTTTGCTGTTTTATGCTAGTAGTGTTAAGGTGGGGTAATAGAATGCTACGTATGGTCAAACTTACGGTTTAGACCCTATTCTCTGCTATTTAATCCAAAGTTTTGCTTTTTCTTACTTGTAACTTTAAGGTTGGGTTTTAGAATGCTACCTATAGTCATACTTAAGGTTTGGACCCTTGTCTCTACTATTTGTCCCAAATTTTTCTGTTTTTTTCTTGAGGTTTTAAGGTTTTGTCATAGAATGTAACATATGGCCATAGTGACATATTGGACCCTATTCTCTGCGATTTGTCATAAAGTTTTGCTGTTTTTTGCTAGTAGTTTGATAGTTTAGTTATAGAATGCAACGTATGGCCCTAATGACATATTGCACCCTATTCTCTGCTAATTGTCCCAAAGTTTTGCAATTTTTTGCTAGTAGTTTTAAGGTTGGTTTATAGAATGCAACGTATGACCATAGTGACATATTGCACCCTATTTTCTGCTGTTGCTGTTTTTTGCTAGTAGTCTTAAAATTGTGTTATATGCTATGTGCGGCAAAATTTGTCTCTTTTCTCTAGTAGTTTAAAGGTTGGGTTATAGAATGCTACGTATGGCCATGCTGACATATTAGACTTTATTCTCTTCTTTGTGCGGCAAAATATGTCTTTTTTTGCTAGTAGTTTTAAGGTTGGGTTATAGAATGCTACGTAATACCATGCTGACATATTAGACGTTGTTCTCTGCTATGTGCGACAAAATTTGCCGTTGTTTGCTAGTGCGTTTAAGGTTGGGTTATAGAATGCTACGTATGGCCATGCTGGCATACTAGACCTTATTCTCTGCTATGTGCGGCAAAATTTGTCTCTCTTTGTTAGTAGTTTTAGGGTTGGGTTATAGAATACTACGTATGGCCCATATTGACATATTGGACCTATTTTCCGCAATTTGCCTTAAAGTTGTGCCTTCTTTTCCTAGTAGTTTTAAGGTTGGGTTATAGAATGCTACCTATGGCCATGCTGACACATCAGACCTTATGCTTTGCCATGTGCGGCAAAATATGTCGTTTTTTGCTCCCAGCTTTTACGTTGAGTTATAGAATGCTACGTATGGCCATGCTGACATATTAGACCTTATTTTCTGGTATGTGCGGCAAAATTTGTTTGTTTTTTTTTTAATAGATTCTTACATATGGTTTATGCTGACATAATAGACCTTATTCTCTGCTATGTGGCTATAGGTTGTACTCTGTTTTGCGGGTAGTCTTAAGGTATGGTTATAGATTGCTTTGTATGGCCATGCTGACATATTAGACTCTATTCTCTGCTGTGTGCCGCAAAATCTTTTTTGCTAGTAGTTTTAAGGTTGGGTTATAGAATGCTACGTATGGCCATACTGATATATCGGACCTTATATTTTGCTATGTGGTTGTAGCTTGTGCTGTTTTTATTTTAGTAGTTTCAAGGTATAGTAGGTGTTTTCATTTGGGTGGTTTTAGGTTAGGTCATAAAAGTGCTTTGTTGCTTGATGCTCAGATATTTCCCGTTATTTCTTTTTATGTAGCGCTACATTCTGCTGTTTCCTCCTGGGTGTTTTTAAATAAGGTTATAGATTTGCTACATTGCGTAATGCTGAGATATTTTCTGCTGTTCTCTGTTGCGCTACGTTGTGCTGTTTTCATTTGGGGGGTTTTAGGTTAGATTATAAAGGTGCTTTGCTTCGTGACGCTCAGATATTTCCCGTTTTTCTATGCTATGTTGCGCGACGTTCTGCTGTTTTCTCATAAGTGGTCTTAGGTTAGTTTATAAAAGTGATACGTTCCGTTATGGTTAGATATTTCCCGCTATTCTCTGCTATTTTGCGCTACGTTCTGCTGGTTTCATTTGGGTGGTTTTAGGTCAGGTTACAAAGGTGGCTCGATGCGTGATGCTCAGATATTTTCCGCTATTCTCTGCTATGTTGCTATGTTGTTGGGAGGTGCGGTGGCCTCATGGTTAGTGCGCTCGTCTCCGGATCGAGCGGTCCGGGTTCGAGCCCTGGCCGGGGACATTGTGTTGTGTTCTTGGGCAAGACACTTTACTCTCACAGTGCCTCTCTCCACCCAGGTGTATAAATGGGTACTGGCGATCTTAATGCTGAGGGTAGCCCTGCGATGGACTAGCATCCCATCCAGGGGGGAATAGAATACTCCTAGTCGCTTCATGCTACAGAAACCGGGATAAGCTCCGGCCTGATGGGCCATTTGGCTCGCATGCAGACTTTTCTGCTATGTTGCGCTACGTTTCGCTGTTTTTTCGTAGGTGGTTTTAGGTTAGTTTATAGAGGTGCTACGTTCCGTTATGCTTTAATATTTCCCGTTATTCTCTGCTATTTTGCGCTATGTTGTGCTGTTTTTATTTGGGTTGTTTTAGGTTGGGTTATAAAGGTGCTCCGTTGCGTGATGCTCAGATATTTCGCGTTATTCTCTGCCCTGTCGCACTACGTTGTGCTGTTTTCTCCTACTTGGTTTTAGGTTAGGTTATAAAGGTGCTTCGTTGCGTAATGGTAATGTATTTCGCATTATTCTCTTCTATGTTGCGCTACGTTGTGCTGTTTTCTACCTAGGTGGTTTAGGTTAGGTTATAAAGGTGGTTCTTTGCAGGATGTTCATATATTTCCCGTTATTTTCTTCTATGCTGCCTTACGTCGTGCTGTTTTCATTTGGGTTATTTTAGGTTAGGTTATAAAGATGCTTCGTTGCGTGATGCTTAGATATTTCCTTTTATTCTCTGCTATGTTGCGCTACGTTGTGCTATTTACTCCTAGTTGATTTTAGGTTAGGTTATAAAGGTGCTTTGTTGCGTGATGCTATTTCCCGTTATTCTCTGGTCTGTTGCGCTACGTTCTTCTGTTCTATCCTAGGTGGTTTTAGGTTAGTTTAGAGAAGTGCTACGTTCCGTTATGCTTAGATCTTTCTTACTATTCTCTGATATGTTCTCTACGTTCTGCTGTTTTTTCCTGGATGGTTTTAGGTAAGGTCATAGAAGTGCTACGTTGCGTTATTGTTAGATATTTTTTGGAATTCTCTGCTATGTTGCGTTACGTTGTGGTGTTTCAATTTGGGTGGTTGTAGGTCAGGTTATATAGGTGCTCCGTTGCGTGATGCTCAGATATTTTCCGCTATTCTCTGCTATGTTGCGCTACGTTGTGCTATTTTCTCCTACGGTGCTTTTAGGTTAGGTTATAGAAGTACGTTATCCTTAGATATTTACCGCTATTTTCTGCTTGTTGCGCTTCGATGCGTGATGCTTAGATATTTCCGTTTATTCTTTGCTATGTTTCGATACGTTCTGCCGCTTTCTTATAGATGGTTTTAGGTAACGTTTTAGACCTGCTACGCTGCGTTATGCTCATATCTTTCCCGTTATTCTCTGCTATATTGTGGTACGTTGTGCTGTTTTCATTTGGGTGGTTTTAGGTTAGGTTATAAAGGTGCTTCTTTTCGTGATATTTACCGTTATTCTCTTTCATGTTGTGCTACTTCGTGCTGTTTTCTTCTGGGTGGTTTTAGGTTAGTTTATAGAAGTCTTACGTTTTGTTATGCTTAGATATTTCCCGCTATTCTCCGTTACGCTGCGATACGTTATGCTGTTTTCATTTGGGTGGTTTCAGGTTAGGTTATAAAGGTGCTTCTTGCGTGATCCTCAGATATTTCCCGCTATTCTTAGCTATGTTGCGTTACGTTGTCCTGTTTTCTCCTGAGAGGTTTTAGGTTAAGTTATAAAGGTGCTCCGTTTCGTGATGCTCAGGTATTTCCCGCTATTGTGTGAAATTTTGCGCTACGTTCTGGTGTTTTCTCCTAGCTGGTTTTAGGTTAGGTTATAGAGGTGCTATCGTCGTTATTGTAAGACATTTTTCCGCTGTTTTCTGCTATATTGCGCAGCGTTCTGCTGTTTTCTCCTGGGTGTTTTTAGTCTGGTTATAAAGGTGCTTCTTTCTGTTATGCTGAGATCTTTCCCGCCATTCTCTGCTATGTTGCGCAGCGTTCTGCTGTTTTCTCCTGGGTGTTTTTAGTCTGGTTATAAAGGTGCTTCTTTCCGTTATCCTGAGATCTTTCCCGCTATTCTCTGCTATGTTGCGCTTCGTTGTGCTGTTTTCTTTTTAGTTGTACTTATGTTAGGTGTTAGGTGCTACGTTCCATTATCTTCAGATATCTCTCGTTAGTCTTTGCAATATTGCGGTACGTTGCGTTGGTCTTTTCTAAGTGGTTTAAAGTTGATACGTTGCGTTATGCTCATATATTTTCCGCTATTCTCTGCTATGTTGCGCTACGTGCTGTTGTTTTGTTCTGTGTCTTTTTAGGTTAGGTTATAGGAGTGCTCCGTTGCGTTATGCTAATATATTTTCCGCTATTCTCTGCTATGTTGCGCCACGTTGTGGTGTTTTCTTCTGGGTGTTTTTAGGTTAGGTTATAGAAGTGCTATGTGGCGTTATCCTAAGATATTTCTCGCTATATTCTGCTATTTTGCGCTACGCTCTTCTGTTTTCGCCTGGTTGTTCTTAGGTTAGGTTATAAAAGTGCTACGTTGCGTTATGCTCAGATATTTTCCGCTATTCTCTGTTATGTTGCGTTACGTTGTACTGTTTTCTCCTGGGTGGCTTTAGGTTAAGTTGTAAAGGTGCTCCGTTTTGTGACGCTCATTTCCCGCTATTGTGTGAAATCTTGCGCTACGTTCTGGTGTTTTCTCCTAGCTGGTTTTAGGTTGGGTTATACAGGTGCTACTGTCGTTATTCTAAGATATTTTCCCGCTGTTTTCTGCTATATTGCGCTGCGTTCTGCTGTTTTCTCCTGGGTGTTTTTAAGTTAGGTTCTAAAGGTGCTTCTTTCCGTTATGCTGAGATATTTCCCGCGCTTCTCTGCTATGTTGCGTAACGTTGTGATATTTTCTCCCAGGGGGTTTTAGGTTAGGTTATAGAAGTGCTACGTTGAGTTATGCTAAGATATTTCCCGCTATTTTTTGCCATGTTGCGCTACGTTCTGCTGTTTTCTCCTAGGTGTTTTAAAGTTTATGTTATGTTTCGTTGTGCTCAGATCTTTCCCGCTATTCTCTGCTATGTTGCCCTACGTTGTGCTGTTTTCTTTTCAGTTGCATTTATGTTAGGTGTTAGGTGCTACGTTCCATTATGCTTAGATATTTCCCGTTAGTCTTTGCAATATTGCGCTTCGTTGTGCTGTTCTTTCCTAGGTGGTTTAAGGCTAGGTTATAAAGGTGCTACGTTACGTTACGCTAAGATATTAGCCGCGATTCTCTACTATGTTGCAGTACGCTGTGCTCTTTCCTCCTGGATGTTTTTATGTCAGGTTTTAGAAATGCTAGGTTGCGTTATGCTCAGATATTTCCCGCTATTCTCTTCTACGTTACGCTGCGTTCTGCTGTTTTCTCCTAGGTGTTTTTAAGTTATGTTACAGAGATGCTTCTTTCCGTTATGCTTAGATATTTCCCGGTATTGTCTGCTATGTTGCGCTACGTGGTGCTTTTTCTTCCTGAGTGATTTTAGGTTAGGTTATAGAGGTGCGCCGTTGCGTCATGCTCAGATATTTCCCGCTATTTCCTGCTTATTTGCTCTACGTTGTGCCATTTTCTCCTAGGTGGTTTTACGTTAGGTTATAGAAGTGCTACGTTCCGTTATGCACAGATGGTTCCCGTTATTCTTTGCAATAGTGCACTACGTTATCCCTTTTTTCAAGGTAGTCTTAGGTCAGGTTATAAAGGTGCTACGTTCCGTTATGCTCATATATTTTCCGCTATTCTCTGCTATGTTGCGCTACTTTGTGCTGTTTTCTCCTGGGTTTTTTTTTAGGTTAAGTTATACTAGCGCTACGTTGCGTTATGCTAAGATGCTTTCCGCTATTCTCTCCTATGTTGCGCTACGTTGCGCTTTTTGCTTCCATGTGTTCTTAGTTTGGGCTATAAATTGCTGTGTTGTGTCGTGCTGAGATATCTTACTAGTCGCAATGCAGGACTTGTTGCTTGGGTTGGTTGTTAATTTTTCTTACCACGGGGTGCGGATGCTTCTTAAGGGGAGGCTGTATTGTATTACTAACACCAGCATTTGCTTTGTTGCGGCTGGTTAAAAAAAATATGTTTAAGGTATGTAACAATTCTTACACAGTGTTTCTTAAAGTGCCGTAATGTATTTGAATAGTAGTGTTATTATATTCATTAAATACAATCAAATGTACCTGCTCATAATCATCTGGAATCCTGTAAATCCTCTCCCTCCATTTGCTTATATTCATTTGGTCAGGATCCTTTCTCCTTGTTCTGGTTCTAATGTTCTTTTCTCCTTTTAGCGAGCTAACTTAGAATCCATCAGGTCTGAAGCTTCTTTCAACTTGACTGGTGTACTGTGCATTGTCTTTCCAGGTGTAATCAAGGACTGCCAACAACACTCTTGGATGTCTGGATTGGTCTTACAATCCACAGAAACACATTTTACTTTTTTTTAGTCCTGGAGGCAATAAAGCATATTTTGATTAGAAATTACGTTCTCATCTCGAATGTAGCGACAAATGCGTAATACATGAAAAGTCAAATGTCAAAACACAAAACCAAGGACTTAGTAAGGGTTAGGAAAATCTTACCGGTTGGGTTTAAAATGACCCCTGACTCGATTGTTTTTGCTTTTTTTTTACTAGGCTTCCCTTCTGCCCAGGTTTTATAAAGCAGCTTTTTAGGGTCGCCTCCAAAAACGAACAATTATGCTCCTAATTATGCTCTCGACTGTTGCTTTTATGCTTATTATAGTGTTTTAAAAACATTTTCTTACCACCCTTTCCTAATATAATTATTTCTAACACAAAATGCAAACAATTAACTTGAAGTTTGAAACGAGTCAAAATGTTCTCAATGATACATATGGCTTGCTTTTAAAGCAGATATAACGCGCCCGCTGATTGGCTAATTATAGGGCATTGTACTTCCGTAATGCCCAAGAGCTGATTGGCCTGCGAAAACAAAGCAAAAAGTAATTTAAAAACTTATCGTTTTTTTATTGTGGCTGCTGAAAACAATGCGTGAGCGGGCGGAATTCGTTGATCTTCGTGAGAATTCGTGCGAGTGCGGAATTCAATAAATCCTGCAATCTGATTGGTTCCGGAAGCAGGCAGACTTTTCCCATTTGGGGCCTGTTTCTCGAAGATCCCAAAAACTTTTCTCACCCGGTAAGCCGTAGCAAAATCTCAAAGCTTATGATTACAGAGCTGTTTTATTTACATATTCTTCATATCAACAGAGGTTCTCTTCGTACAAGTTGTTTCAGGCGTATACACCTCTCT